>NW_026690207.1:158616-184266 GCF_015227805.2 Hirundo rustica
GGAGAAAATGGGATGAAGATATCAAAGTCAAAATTGCAGTTTGTAGAGTCAGAAGTGCGGTATTTCGGTCATTGGATTCGTAAGAAAAAGAAAAAGCTAGACCCTGAAAGGGTTTCAGGAATATTGAACATGGGACCCCCAAAGTCTAAAAGAGAAATAAAGCTGGTTTTGAGTCTTTTGGGTTATTGTAGGCAAGAGAAAGAAGGGTTTAGTAGAAAAGTAAAATTTCTAAATGAGAAATTAACTACCAATTGCTTGAAATGGAGTGAAATGGGTCAGGGAAATTCAGAGCAAGTTAAAGAAGCCCTACTGTAAGCTCCTGTACTGAGTCTTCCCAATTTAGACAAGGCTTTTCAATTATTAGTTAATACAGTTCATCAAATGGCTTATGAAGTATTGACTCAAGGTTGGGCAGGAAGCCAAAAGCCAGTAGGATATTATTCCAAATGATTGGATCCAATTAGTAAGAGTTGGCCAACATGCCTGCAAGCTCTGGTAGTCTCTGCTGTGTTAGTAGAAGAAGCCCGAAAAGTAACCTTTGGGGCACCACTGGAAGTGTACACCCCCCTTAATATTATGGGAATCCTTGCTAAGAAGGCTGAAAAATGGTTAACTGATAGCAGAATATTAAAATATGAGGCTACCTTGAGAGCCTGCCCTGAATTAGAGATGAGTGACAAATATAGAAAGCCTCGCTCAGTTCCTTTACGGGGACCCAGGGGAAGAATTAATACATGATTGCACAGAGGTCATAGAGTTACAAACAAAAATACTCCCAGATTTGAGAGAACAAGAATTAAAATCAGGAGAAAAATTATTTATAGATGTATCATCCTGAGTGGTAGATGGAAGAAGGAAATCTGGGTATGCCATAATTAGTGGAGAAAAACTGGAAGTAAAAGAATCTGGTCCCCTTAGCCCGTCCTGCTCAGCACAAGCCTGTGAACTCTATGCATTATTCTGTGCATTGCTGTTATTAAAGGATCGAGAAGGGACTATATACAACGGCTCAAAATATGCCTTTGGGGTAGTGCATACTTTTAGAAAAATTTGGAAAGAAAGGGGATTTATAAACACTCAAAGAAAAGGATTAGTGCACCAAGGATTGATAATTCAAATACTTAAAGCTTTGAAGAGTCCAAAAAAGATAGCAGTGGTTCATGTGAAAGGCCACCAGAGGAGGAGAGGCATTAAAACAAGAAGAAACAATTTGGCTGATGATGAAGCTAAGAAAGCTGCCCTGAGGGAAAACAGCAATGTAATTATGACTTTTCAGGAAGCAGGAACACAAAATCAAACACCATACTTTTATTTAACAGAAGTAGAAGCCATGAAAAACCTAGGAGGAACTCTAAAAGAAGGACAATGGATTCTCCCTGACGAAGCCACAATTCGAATGGCAGAAAAAGGCTAGACTCATGCTTCAAGGTAAAAGGACCTATACCCAATAAAGATTGGAAAATTATTTTGACACCAGGAGACCTGAAAGTAAAATGAAAAAAAGACTTAAATTTGATTAAACCTTTTTATTGAGGCCCAAAATACAGTTTAAAGTAAAATTGTAGTTAATCCACAGCGTAGCTGAAGAGAGTATTTGGTGCCCAGAGGCTATAGCTCATATGGAAAATCGTTTTTGGCTGTGGATTTCACATAATGCTGCAATACATTTGGTGTGCCACCCACATATTGAAAGAATAACCCAGCCCCAGGATATTCAAGAAAGGTCAGAAACTGCCATCCCGCAGAGAGACGTTTCCATGTTTTAGCAAGGTTGCTGCAAACACGGTCATCAGTGTGAGCGGTGTAAAGCAGTGACCATGAAGTGGCTGAGACAAAGACATTGGCACAGAACAACTGTACCTTGGGACCAAAGAGATGTAGCTTTTGTGATTAATTGTATACAATGTTTTAGTAGAGTAGAATGAGACTTTAGAATGCACAAATGGGTTTTAGCACAGATCAATATTAATACTTATTTGAAACAATTTATAATAAAAGATCAAGTACAAAGAGCATTTATTTATTTAGCGTATCACATGGATTGATTAACGGCTTTGAGAATACTGCAAGAACAACAAAAAGTAATAGGAGTAAAATGTGGATATTGTAAGATACCGAGAAACAACAGAAAAAAAGAAATTATTGACTTGCTTAACTTGTCAAAACTATAGAACTCCTTTGATAATTAACCATTAAAAATTTGTGGTTTGTAATTGCAATTAACATTAATTTATTAGAAAAATTAGGCATTCTGGATTGGCTGTCAACAGCAACTCCATTGAGTTTGGAGGCAGAACAATGGTGATGAGAAGGGATTAGACACTTCCTTGATCAATGGGAACAGCCTGAACAAATTGAAAATCTTTTAAGAGGCCCTCAGCAACTAACACTAACAGATTTCATTGAGGAACTACAATTCCAGAAAAAGAGACTGGTAACACCTGTTATTAAAAGAGTCCAAGGACAAGTAACACACTGGGAGTGTACTAAGCATGGCTTAGAGTGTCGCCCATGGGTTTGTGTTATTTATACGCTTTGCCTTAATTTGTGGTGGAGTGTAACAGGAGCAGAAGAAAGAGAAAGACAATTGATTTGTATAACTTGCTTAGTTAGCATGCATGAACAGTTAACTTTAAAAAGCTTTTCCAGTAATTTTTTTGGAACACCTTTGAGATATGAAGATCGAACCTTTTTATGCAGCAGTTTGATTAACAGAAAATTTAGACCAAAGAGTTTTTACTATATTATCTTTTGAGCAGGTAAGAGAGCAAATGATTCATAATATTATCATCATAAACAGTTGCTGTGGAGAAAGAATTTGTGTGCAACAATATAGACACATTTCTGATGTGAATTGGCATTGCGAGTGTGCCTATTGGTGGTGATGAAGACTTAATAATAATCCCCGATATCGGAGCAAAAAGCTACCAACAAATCAGGTTGTTAACTGAAGTAGTGAAAAAGCAAATCTTATTGTGGTTGGCACATCTCCAGAACTTTGGTTTAGACTAAAAGAAGTAGCTGACTAACCCAGGGAGAGAGAGGGAGAGGGAGAGGGCAGTGCTGTGAGAACTGTGAGTAATCTGTGCCATCCTTGAAACAAATATGAGGCCAAGGGTACCAGTGAGACCAAAGGCACCAGTGACTAGATCCCAGGATATAAACTTTGCTGCCAAGAATCCTGACATCTTGGCCCTTGGCTGCAACCCAAAGAGCCTTGAGGATGGAAGAAAGTCAAAACTCCTGAGGATTACTTTCACT
Organism: Hirundo rustica; assembly: GCF_015227805.2. Lineage (NCBI taxonomy): Eukaryota > Metazoa > Chordata > Aves > Passeriformes > Hirundinidae > Hirundo > Hirundo rustica. The sequence goes on from NW_026690207.1 coordinate 161,878, forward strand.
GTGTTTGTGGTGATGCCCTTGGCAACTGGCCAAAACTATGGAGCCACTCTGGACAGACTCCATGAGAGAAGGGAATGAGCAATGCAGGAACAAACAATTATAAAACAAGCAGCACAAGAGCGGGCAATGAGAGAACAATTGATGCAAAAACAAAGTCCCAATAATGTTGATCCCTGTAATAAATGCAAGGACTTCATGTAGGTCAAGACCAAGATGGAATTTGTATTCATGACACATCCACATGTTCATGCTGCCTGCTACATTGCAGCAATTTTATAGATGTTTGTGTTAAAAATAGAAAAATGGATTGGGTAGGGAAAAATTTAGGATTTAATGGACCAGCTCCTTATCCTTATAGTGATCAAATTTGTCCTCAATATGATTATTTGTTTCTTTGTTTTGAGCAAGATGAGAATGTGAATGATCCAAGTATAGGTATAGGAGGTACAGCACTAAGGAAAAAATAAGAAAAACAAAAATTAACTAAAGAAATACATAATAAGACCATAGGGAAAGAATTAAAGGAACTAGATAAACTGTATGGACAATTAAAACAGCAGTATAGTGAGTGGGATTTGATAACCTCAGCTAAGAAACTTTTTGTAGAATTGATGCAAGAATTTGTTACAAAATTAGGATTATCCAAATGCTGGATCTGTGGGGGACTTAGAATGGCTGAAAGATGGCTGTGGAGAGGTGAGAGTCTAGCTCCAGAACAATTTCTCAAATGGAATCATACTCAAATTTCCAAGAAATTAAAACGACCTGAAGGATGGATTTTGAGTCATCAAGTAATTGGAAGAGTTTGTGTAATTTGAGAAGGAAGGAAATATAATGAAGTAGTAGAATATACTCCTTGTATATCTACTTTAGTAGTTAATTCGGATAATAAAACTAAGACATGGCGACCAAAACCTTTTACTGGGTACTGGGGAATAACAAAGGAAATGAATTGTGAGTGGAATAATCAAACTGATTTGTGCTGGTATAAAAGTCCTGGAGCTAACCCCTACCAATCCAAAAAAAGACCTAAAATCCTATTGAGAACAACCAGAAAAAACAGATAGTAAATGGAAACCCCTGATGGAATATATTGCATTTGTGGGCAATGAGCATAGAGTGAATTACCTTGAAAGTGGGAGGGAACCTGTACCTTAGGAGTTATATGACCCTCCTTCTTCCTCATACCAAGGTCTAGGAGCAATATGCTGGGAACACCACTTTATGAGACTCTAGAAAGGAATAAAAGAGATTTAAACCTCGACTTTCCAAAGGCAGGGGGAAACCAGAATAGGGGGGAAGTTGAATGGCCTGCAGAAAGAATCATAGCGTATTATGACTCAGTCACTTTGGCTGAGGATGGATCTTGGGAATATAGGACCCAATTTATCTATTGAATCAGTTGATAAGACTCCAGGCAGTAGTGGAGGTTGTATCAAACCATACTTCTGATGCCCTAAAGTTACTGGCCAAGCAGCATTCACAAATGTGAGCATTTGCATATCAAACCAGAACTGCCCTAGATTATCTGTTGGTTGAAGAAGGGGGAGTGTTATAATGCATTAATTTGGTATATATTGTGTTTGATCGGATTTGTAATCTGTATCACATGGTTTGTCCTTACTCAGCTGTAACCCAACTCTCTTCCACTCCCACTTTATTCCTGATTGGATGGTGTCTTGTCCCTGCCTCTGGGCCCTGCCCCCTGGGGAAGAAGCCCCAGCACAGGCGGGGCCTAGGTCTCTCTGGCACCAGTGAGCCACTGGGAAAGATCTCCAGGCAGGCAGGGCAGGACTCGAGAATAAAGCAATATTTTCCCTCCCAGATAAAGAGCAGGCTCTTTCTTTTTGCCATTGGCGGTCGTTTGGTCTTGTGAAAGAACTCAATAATTGGCACCATTACGTGCGGCTCAAAGCCACAAGGTTCTCAAAAAGCTGGAAGAACCACTCGGGGAGCACATGGCCGAGGAATCTCACACAAGTACGTGCGTCATAAACATAGCCCACCCACGCAGACACAGACCCATCAGGCTTGGCGCTCGCTGTGGAGTCTCCAAAACACAGGAGTCTACAGGCCAGGGCTGCAGTTTTCTCTTTTGGATTGAAAAATCCCATCGGAATGCTGCGAAGAAGCCCTCAACCGGCAAGCTGCTCCCAGAGAGAGTGACCACATGTTCGTGGAAAACTGATCCTGGGATCAGTGACTGGAGGTTCTTTTTGCACCAAAAAGGGTCAGTCTCAGGCAAAAGGAGTGATTGGGAAAGAAAGGAAAGGAACACTGGATTTTTGGTGAGTACCACTTTCGGTTTTCTAAGGGAAAATCTTTTTAAGAGGCATTGAACCTCAGGGAAAAGGGTTTTTCCTTTCAGGGGAGGTTTTTGCTTTCAGAGTAAAAACCTTCAAGGTGCTTTCTTTTGTCATCCTGGGGGTGAAACCTTTCATCCCAAAAATTGCAAAACCACCTGCAGAGGCTCCACAAGTGGCCAGTGCTGCTGGAGGAGGAGAAAGCACCAAACCCTCTCCTTCTAGCGTGTCTCCTGTGTGATCAGGCTGGACATTGGGCATCTCAATGCCCTTTAAAGAAGCAATTTCTGGACTTTCGGGACAATGGGGGTGGGAGGTCTCAAGAGTTCAAAGGGAGTTTTTCAAAAAACTAAAATGTCAGCACTTACTTGCCCAGAGTGCTGACATAAATAGGGCAAATCAGAGGTGGTGGAGAAAAAACTAAAATGTTAAATTAAATATCCTCTTATAACCAGTTCTACCTTTCAGCAGAAGTAACCAGATATGACCCTTTCAGATCATGATGTGAGCAGACCCTGTCTAACCACAGAATGTCTCCAAGAGCCCTTTAGGTTGCAACTGACAGAATCCTTGCACCTAAGTGACACAGACTGGCATTTAGGTTCATTGGATCTACAAGTGCTAGGCTCCTGGCCACATGTTGGCAGTTAAGTATGTCATCCTTGGGGACACCAAGTACACACCAAGAGAGACTGAGATCCTTCCTGGTCTCGTCTCATCAAACCCTAAACAACTAGTTCTCTGGCTGTGCTGTGTCCGTCCACATTTGTTTCTGCCTAAGGGGCAGATAATAGCTCAGGCAATTCCAGCACCTGACCCGTTCCCTGAAAAAAACAGCACAAGGAACAAACATCTTGAGGTTTGCCCCACACGAGTTATTGGGAGGGACGAACTCATAACAGCGTGTGAGGTCCGTCACAGTGGGGAAGTAACAAACCTCAAAGGAGGTTTGGACACAGGCGCGAATGTAATGATTGTACCAGAAAGGATGTGGCCTTCACATTGGGAACTGCAAAATGTGGCCAGGCATGTAGAAGGTATAGGGGGAATGAAATGGGCAAAACAATCAAAAGGTGTTGTGCAAATTAAGGGGCCAAATGGACAATTGGCTACACCGCATCCATTTGTTTTAGATTACTCAGAGCCCTTGTAGGGGAGAGACCTGATGGCCCAGTGGGGGGGTCACGATTGGCATTCCAGATGCCCACCCGGTTTTTCAGGCTGCTGCCACTGAAGAGCGCCCTACCCAGAAACTCAATCGGAAAACTGATTCACCAGTCTGGGTAGAGCAGTGGCCGCTCAGTAAAGAAAAATTGAAGGCGCTTCAGGAGCTAGTGGATGAACAGCTAGCTAAAGGCCACATTGTGGAAACCACGTCTCCGTGGAATTCCCCAGTCTTTGTTATAAAAAAGGCAAACAAAGGCAAGTGGCGGCTCCTCCACGATCTCCATCAAATTAATAACATCATTGAGGACATGGGTTCTCTCCAACCAGGGATGCCATCCCCTGCAATGCTCCCCCAAAATTGGAATTTGGCAATTATTGATATCAAAGATTGTTTTTTCCAGATCCCTCTGCACCCTGATGATGACCCACGTTTCACCTTCTCAGTTCCTACCCTCAACCGAAAAGCCCCAAGGAAAAGATACCACTGGAAATTTCTTCCCCAAGGGATGAAAAACTCCCCATCCATTTGTCAGTGGTACCTCTCTTCCCTGCTGTCCCCAGTGCACGCAGCTGTTGGAGAAGCCATCATCCTGCACTACATGGATGATGTGCTCGTGTGTGCCCCCAGTGATGACTTACTGTCCCACGTGCTTGACCTGACAATCAATTCTTTGGTTGCTGCAGGGTTCGACCTTCAGGAGGAAAAGATTCTAAGGATGCCACCTTGGAAGTACCTGGGTCTGGAGACTGGTAAGCAGACCACTGTGCCGCAAAAATTGGTTGTCAAAAATAACATCAAGACCATAGCAGATGTCCAGCAGTTGTGTGGGTCCTTAAATTGGGTAAGACCTCGGCTAGGTCTGACCACTGAGGACCTAGACCCCCTCTTTAATCTTTTAAAAGGGGGAGAGGGGCTCAGTTCTCCGAGGACCCTTACCCAAGAGGCAAGAGCAGCACTAGAGAAGGTACAGGACTGTATGGCCAGCAGACAGACCAACAGGTGCAAATTAGACTTGCCATTTAAATTCATCATTCTAGGCAAATAGCCACATTTAGACAGGATGATTTTTCAGTGGGGATGAGTGGAAAAATCAAAAAAGGACAAAGACTGTAGGCATCCCCTCTTAATCATAGAGTGGGTTTTCCTCATTCACCACCAGTCCAAAAGAATGACCAGGCCACAGGAACTGGTAGCAGAATTGATTCGGAAAGCCAGGACCCAGATCAGGGAATTGGCAGGATGTGATTTTGAGTGTATTCACATCCCATTTGAGATAAACTCGGGCCAAATCACAAAAGCAATGTTGGAGCACCTGGTTCATGAAAATGAAGTTTTGCAGTTTGCTCTGGATAGCTACACAGGTCAAATTTCAATTCATCAGCCTGCTCACAAATTCTTTAGAGAACAAATTCAGTTCAAATTATCATTGAAAAGTGTTCAGAGCAGGAGGCCTTTAAAGGCTTTAACCGTTTTTACAGATGGCCCCACTCCCAGACATCTTTGGACAAGCCAAAATCAGCCATCAGCTTTTTCACCAGAATGCACCAGACCTAGTCCGCCAGTTCCACCTAACTCGGGAGCAGGCTCGAGCAATTGTGTCAATGTGTCCCTTGTGCCAGCAACACGCACTCCCAGCCCTGAGTGCAGGAGCAATCCCCAGGGGATTGAACAGCTGTGAGGTATGGCAGACAGACGTGACCCACATCATGTCCATGTATCTGTAGACACCTTTTCTGGAGCTGTCTATGCCTCTGCCCACACAGGGGAGAAGTCCAGTGATGCCATGAAACACCTAATACAGGCTTTCTCCTTGCTGGGCATCCCCAAATCAATAAAAACTCACCTACACATCCAAGGAGTTCAGAAGCTTCCTGCAGCAATGGGCAGTAGAGCACAAAACAGGCATCCCCTACTCCCCAACAGGTCAGGCCACTGTGGAAAGAACCCACCAAAATCTCAAAAGGGTCCTCAACCAACAACATCGGTCTCTAAAATTAGAAACACCCCAAATCCAGTTGGTCAGAGCCTTGTTCACTCTGAATTTTTTAAATTGCATGTTTGAAAATCTTAACCCAGCAATTGTGCGCCATTTCAGAGAGAACTGCCAACTGCAGCGGAAAGCAAAGCCACCGGTAATGGTAAAGGATCCAGCAACCAGGGAAACAGAGGGTCCTCATGATCTGATCACCTGGGGTCATGGGTATGCGCCTGCGTGTCCGCTCCCTCAGGTCCCAAGTGGGTGCCAGCCAAGTGGGTGAAACCTTTCATCCCAAAAACTGCAAAACCACCTGCAGAGGCTCCACAAGTGGCCAGTGCTGCTGGAGGAGGAGAAAGCACCAATCCCTCTCCTTCTAGTTATCATCTTCCTTTAACACTATTTTTCTGACCAGTTTATCTGCAATAGATGTCATTTTTTTTCTTCTCCAACTTAAAAGGTACTCAAGGTCCGAACTCTGAACATCTCCCACGAACTGAGCCTTCCTCCTTCTTAATTTAATAAGAAAAGGGGAAATGTTGTAATGCATTAATTGGGTTTATATTGTCTTTCATCAGATTTGTAATGTTTTTTCCCTGTTCCCCTTTAACTGTATCATGTGGTCTGTCCCTGCTCAGCAGTGCCCATCTCCCACACTGGAATGTAACCCAATTCTGTTCCACTCCCACCTTGTCCCTCATTGAGCAGTGGCTTGCCCCTGCCTCTGGGCCCGTCCCCCCAGGAAAAAGCCCGGGATGGGCGGAGCCTGGCTGACTCTAGCTCTGGCGTGGATGGGAAAGGAGCTATAACTAGCTCCTGGGCAAATAAACCAATATTTCCACCCCCAGACAAAGAACAGCCTCTTTCCTTTTGCCATTGGCGGTCATCTGGTCTCATTTGTGGGTCCCACATCCCACAAATATGTATTCGCATACCAGATATAAGTTTAAGTTGGATTACTTTGTTTTGTATGTGAAGTAGTGTGAGAAAACCCCCTCTCTGTACCCTGCTCACTTTTCCTTATGCTTTATCCAAACATTACTCATCTTTAATTAATCACTGCCTAATTTTTGTATATGCTTGATTATAAAATGCTACTTAAATCAAATTGCATTGCTGCTAAATTTAACTTTGCTGCTTATTAAATTAGACATATAGAGCTTCATTTATAACAATTTGATGCTGAAACCCCTAAACTCCAGCCTGGGGAAGGACGGCTAGTCTCGGGAAGGAGCTCCCCACCAGTGCTTTCAAGGTGGTCCTGAGGTTAGACCAGGCTCCCTTGGAGAAGGAGTTCCAATTACGATAATGCATAAGAAAAAGAAGCTAGCAATAGGAGGCATTCATAAAAGCTCCTGTTGGAGTGCCAGCTGAAGGTAAAGGTGCCTGTAAAACATCTTGTGCACAAGAACCATATGTGAAAATGAACTTTGTAAGTACCACGGGGTCGGTCAGGGGGGCTGCTGTATGTTTGTGTGTGTCTAGAATATCTAAAATGGGGGCTGGTAGCCCAGACCCCTGAAGCAGGTGCGAACCTCCCAGTACCATGTTTTCAGCTCTCTGTGAGGAGACTGGCTGGGAAAGGAGGGAAGTGAAAAGAGGCAGTAAGTGAGGTTCCCTGGGAGGGACTGGCAGGAAGGGTCCTGGCCTGAGAACCCAGGGGAAGGTCCTCGAGGAGAAGGGAGCAATCTGATCACTGGGCAAGGTGAATAAGGAGGGGAGCAATGGAGTCAAATTCAATTTTCTTTGAGAAGAAAATAGTTGGCAACTTAAGTACAAGACTAAGAGGGATTGCAAGGGGAAGTGACTACAAAGATATAGTCAGGGAAGAGAGATTGGGAGAAAGATTGGAATTAGGCATGAGGCAAACACTTTGTAAAAGACAAGATAGTGCAACAGAATAATGAGAGGACTGGACAATGAACTGAGAGAGGGAGACCAAGATTCTCCTGGTACCGGGGGTTTCTTGGTTTGTTGCTGCCAAAAATGTGTCCAAGGAAAAGTAACTCCTTAGACCCAGGGGCTGCGAATTATGAAGGAAGTTCACAAGAGCCTAGTATACCTGGGAACTGTGAGGGGGGTTCTCAAAAGGGGAGCATCCCTCAGGAAAGTCCACTAGGGATGTTGTTACGATTTTGAGATGCATGGGAATCCCGAAGAGGAAAAAGCAAGCAGAAAATGATTAATTATTGTACGTTTGAATGGACAAAGGAAATGATCCAGAAAGATAATTTATATTGGCCAAAGTTTGGACCATTTGAAGATTGGATTTGCCAGGCTTTGAATTTGTACGTGAATTCAAAAGAACCTTTTAATCAGGAAGAAAGTGAATATGCTGCTCTGTGGCTTCCCAGGGGAAAGGGTGAATTTGTCACTCGAAGGCAAGGAAGTGAGGGTTTTCCAGTCTATCCTTTACAAATTAAAAGGCAAGCAGGTATAAAGGACAAACACAAGCTGTAGGATCCATTAGATCACCTCCCACCCCCTTACAGGCAACCTCATCAGCCCGTTCAACCCCAAGCCCCCGAGGGTCCTCCTGTAAATGCAAATGCACCCCCTATTCAGGAGGAGCCAGTAGCAGATAGAACTAGTGGTGGGGGACAGGGAGAAGTGATGATGGGGATGGGGAAGCAAAAATGGAAGATGGACTATACCCGCTTAGAAAAGTTTCAAGGGCAAACCCAGAACAGAGACCTATTGGTGATGTGAGTGTTCCCCTGAACACAGGGGATGTTAGGGAGTTTAAGGAGATGGGCAGGCTGCTAGAGGATCCTACCGGAGTGACAGAGAGATTAGATCAGTTCTTGGGGCCAAATATATACACCTGGGTGGAACTGTAGTCTATCTTAGGAATCTTGTTTACCATGGAAGAAAGAGAAATGATTAGACATTCAGGGATGAGGGTTTGGGACAGAGAATGTCAGGGGCCAGACCAGGGGGATCAGAAATGGCCTATGCAAGATCCAGGTTGGAATAATCAGAAAGAGAGACACAGGTAGAATATGAGTGATCTCTGGTGGATGATTATCCAAGGAATCCAGGAAGCAGTGCCCAAGGGGCAGAATATAGGGAAAGCTCTAAGTGAGCACCAAGGGAAGGATGAACCCCTGGCAGACTGGTTAGAAAGACTAAGAAAAGCCTTGCAGTTATATTCAGGTGTAGACCCCGATACTGCAGCAGGACAGGTCCTGTTGAAAACACAATTTGTAGTTTAGTCCTGGGGGCACATCAGGAAGAAGCTGGAAAAAGTAGAAAATTGGCAGGATAGGGGAATGCAGGAATTGTAAGGAGAAGCACAGCAAGTGTATGTGAGAAGAGATGAGGAGAGGCAAAAGACAAACCCACAGATTTTAATGGCAGCAATCAAGGAAACACAGACAACCATGAATGCAGAGAAGCGCTCAGGAAAGAACAAACAACAGAAAAAGGCAGCTCCCACCTCTGGGGACACGAGATCCACGTGTTTTTCCTCTCACTGGAAAGGACACTTACAAACTTCTTGTCCTGCCTCCAGAAGAATAGGACCCACTTTTTTTTATTGCCACAAAAAGGGACATCTACAAAAATTCTGTAGAAAGAGGCAGCGAGATGAGAAAATGTTTCAAGAAGACTAGGGGGGTCAGAGGCTCTATTTAATGAGGACTGAACACCTAGAAGAGCCCTTGATAAAACTGAAAATAGGTCCTCAAAATGAAGAAATCACATTTTTGGTGGACACAGAAGCTACTAGGTCCACTGTAAGAAAACTACCACAAGGATGTGAAGTCAGTCGTGAACGTGTCCCAGTAATTGCAGTTAAAGGAGAAGTTTTTCAGGTTCCTGTAATTAAAAATGTGCAGATTGAATCAGATAAAAAATTTGGACTGAATGATTTGATATTAATACCAGAGGCTGATAATAATTTATTAGGAAGGGACTTAATAATAGCCATGGGGATTAAAAGGACACCCTGTGAAGGAAAACTTAAAATCTATTCTTTAACGGAAGAAGATAATTTTGAGATTAACGACACTGTGTGGTATACTGGTGAAGAAGGAAAATTAAACATTTAGCTCATTAGCATTGAAATACAGAACCCAGAAATCCCCATTCGAATAAAACAATATCCGATATCATTGGAAGGTCGGAAGGGATTGAAACCGGTAGTTGAGAATTCAGTACATCAGGGGGTGTTGGAGTCCTGTGTGTCACCACATAATACCCCCATCCTGCCGGTAAAGAAGCCTGATGGTAGCTACCGACTAGTCCAGGATCTCAGAGCGGTAAATCAAAGAACCATTACCCGCTTTCCAGGAGTAGCTAAGCCAGATACCTCCTAATTACATTTGGTACAGTGCAGTGGATTTAAAGGATGTCTTTTGAACTTGCCCTCTGGATGAGGGCAGTGGGGATTGCCTTTGAGTAGGAGGACCCAGATACAGGTAGGAGAGAACAATTAAGGTGAATGGTGCTACCGCAAGGTTTTACAGAGGCACCAAATCTTTTGGGGAGGGCGTTAGAAAATCTTTGGAAGTCCTTTGAGTTACCCAAAGGAATTACGTTGCTACAGTATGTAGATGATTTGTTAGTAGCAAGAGAAACTGAAGAGGAACCTAGAAAGGGTACCATTAAGCTTCTAAATTTTCTGGGAGAAAACGGGCTGTAGATATCAAAGTCATAATTGCAGTTTGTAGAGTCAGAAGTGCGGTATTTAGGTCATTGGATTAGTAAGGGAAAGAAAAAGCTAGACCCTGAAAGGGTTCCAGGAATATTGAACACGGGACCCCCAAAGTCTAAAAGAGAAATAAAGCTGGTTTTGAGTCTTTTGGGTTATTGTAGGCAGTAGATAGAAAAGTTTAGTGGAAATGTAATATTTCTAAATGAGAAATTAACTACCATTCTATTGAAATGGACTGAAAGGGATCAGGAAAATTTTGAGCAAGTTAAAGAAGCCCTACTGCAAGCTCCTGTGCTGAGTCTTCCCAATTTAGACAAGCCTTTTCAATTATTTGTTAATACAGTTGATCAAACGGCTTATGAAGTATTGATTCAAGGTTGGGCAGGAAGCCGAAAGTCAGAAGGATATTGTTCCAAATTATTGGATCCAGATAGTAAGAGTTGGCCAACATGCCTGCAAGCTCTGGTAGTCACTGCTGTGTTAGTAGAAGAAACCCGAAGAGTAACCTTTGGGGCACCACTGGAATTGTACATCCCACAATATTCGGGGAATCCTTGCTAAAAAGGTTGAAAAATGGTTAACTGATAGCAGAATATTAAAATATGAGGCTATCTTGATTTAATACATGATTAATACATGTTTGGAAAGAGGTCATAGAGTTACAAACAAAAATACGCCCAGATTTGAGAGAAGAAGAATTAAAATCAGGAGAAAAAGTATTTATAGATGGATCATCCCGAGTGGTAGATGGAAGAAGGAAATCTGGGTATGCCATAATTAGTGGAGAAAAACTGGAAGTAAGACAATCTGGTCCCCTTAGCCCGTCCTGGTCAGCACAAGCCTGTGAACTCTATGCATTATTCTGTGCATTGCTGTTATTAAAGGATCGAGAAGGGACCATATACACCGACTCAAAGTATGCCTTTGTGGTAGTGCGCACATTTAGAAAAATTTGGAAAGACAGGGGACTTATAAACACTCTAAGAAAAGGATTAGTGCACCAAGGATTGATAATTCAAATACTTAAAGCTTTGAAGAGTCCCAAAAAGATAGCAGTGGTTCATGTGAAAGGCCACCAGAGAGAGAGAGGCATTAAAAGAAAAGAAACAATTTGGCTGATGATGAAGCTAAGAAAGCTGCCCTGAGGGAAAACAGCAATGTAATTATGACTTTTCAGGAAGCAGGAACACAAAATCAAACACCATACTTTTCTTTAGCAGAAGTAGAAGCCATGAAAAACCTAGGAGCAACTCTAAAAGAACGACAATGGATTCTCCCTGACAAAACCACAGTTTGAATGGCAGAAAAAGGCTAGACTCATGCTTCAAGGGTAAAAGGACCTATACCCAATAAAGATTGGAAAATTATTTTGACACCAGGAGACCTGAAAGTAAAATTTAAAAAGACTTAAAATTGATTAAAACTTTTTTATTAAAAAAAGGATTAATTTATAAAAAAAAAAAAAAAAAAAAGTCCTAAACAGTTTAAAGTAAATCTGTAATTAATCCACAACATGGCTGAAGAGAGTATTTGGTGCCCAGAGGCTATAGCTCATATGGAAAACCATTTTTGGCTGTGGATTTCACATAATGCTGCAATACATTTGGTGTGCCACCCACATATTGAAAGAATAACCCAGCCCCAGGATATTCAAGATATCCTTAGTACAGAAAGGTCAGAAGCTGCCATCCCGCAGAGAGAAGTTTCCATGTTTCAGCAAGGTTGCTGCAAACACGGTCATCAGTGTGAGTGGTGGAAAGCAGTGACCATGAAGTGGCTGAGACAAAGACATTGGCACAGAACAGCTGTACCCTTGGGACCAAAGAGAGGTAGATTTTATGATTAATTGTATATGATGTTTTAGTAGAGTAGAGCGAGACTTTAGAATGCACAATTGGGTTTTAGCACAGATCAACATTGATACTTATATAATAGAAGATCAAGTACAAAGAGCATTTATTTATTTAGTGTATCACATGGAACGATTAGTGACTTTGAGAACACTGCAAGAACAACAAAGGATAATAAAAGTAAGATGTAGATCTAGTAGGATTCCCAGAAACAACAGAAAAAGATAAATTGTCTTGCTTAACCTGTTCAGGTTATAAAATTCCTTTGATAGTCAACAATTAAAGGTTTTTGTTTTGTAATTGCAACTAACTTTAATTTATTAGAAAAATTAGGCATTCTGGATTGGCTGTCAACAGCAACTCCATTGAGTTTGGACACAGAACAATGGCGATGGGAAGGGATTAGACACGTGCTTGATCAATGGGAACGGCCTGAACAAACTGAAAATCTTTTAAGAGGCCCTCAGTGACTAAAACTAACAGATTTCATTAGGAACTACAATTCCAGAAAAAGAGACTGGTAACACCTGTTACTTAAAGAGTCCAAGAACAAGTAACACACTGGGAGTGTACTAAGCATGGCTTAGAGTGTTGCCCATGGGTTTGTGTTATTTGTACGCTTTGCCTTAATTTGTGGTGGAGAATAACAAGAGCAGAAGAAAGAGAGAGACAATTGATTCGTTTAACTTGCTTAGACTGCATGCGTGAACAGTTAACTTTAAAAAGCTTTTCCAGTGACTTTTTTAGAACACCTTTAAGATATGAAGATGGAACCTTTTATGCAGCGGTACAAATAATAGAAAATTTAGACCAATGAGTTTGTACTATATTAGCTTTTGAGAGGGTAAGAGAGCAAACAATTCATAGTATTATAGACCAGTGTATCATAACTAACAGTTGCTGTGGAGAAGGAATTTGTGTGCCACGCTATAGATACATTTCTTACGTGAATTGGCATTGTGAATGTGCCTATTGGTGGTGATGAAGACTTAATTGTCAGAAAACAACGGGAGACAAGCCACATCTGATGATGATCAACAAGTCTCAGCTTTATTTAGATTAATAGCATATATATAGTGTCAATAATTAGTTCATACATATTACAAAACTATAGCTCATGATTGGCTTATGATATTTTGACGCATGTTCTTCCTGTAATCAGCCTTGCGGTTACAATTTTCTTAATCTAGCGTTTTCAGTTCCTTAGCCTAGCATTTTTCAGCATTTTTGTACTAACAACACCTTTGTTGTTGTATCATTCTAGTGCTCAAGGATATTATATCCTTGTTAATCATCACGTACACCACATAGACATAGTTACATTCCAACCGACTTAACAGTATCATGGCCCTTGCTGTGCAGCCATGCATCAGAAAAATTCTCCACAGAAAGATTCTCCACATTTCCCCCGTTTTCTTTAAATTGCACAAGGAGATGCTGATTAAACATTTTCTGAACTCCTTGTTGTATCAAATTTTGCAAGCAAATACAAATACAAGGCAAACAGATAATCAACAAAACAATCACAATGCCTACTACAATGACTATTTTTATCATTGAGGTCAGCCAAGGTCCTAATCCCAAAGAAGCGAGCCATCCGTCTAAACTCCACCCCTGTTGCAATTTTAATTGTTCTGTCAATTTCTGTAAACTTGATATTTGAGCATGAATGGACTGAGAATGGTCAGACAAATTCATACAGCACATTCCTTCAAACTCCTCACATCCGTGACCTTGTGCTAAAAGCAAAAAATCAATTGCGGCCCTGTTTTGCAAAGTAGCATGCCTGACCGAATCTACATCTACTAATAAGCTACTTAAAGCAAGAGATGTGGCATTAGTTTGTTTTGCCAGCCAACACCCTAATTTATTAAGAGTAGTCAAGCTCTGAGCTGTTTCTACTCCTGGGGCAAGGACGGATGCAGCAATTATTTTATCTGGGGACCAAAATTCCATGTCTGATTTACACTCCGATGTAAACTGATGGACCATTCTTTTTGTTCGCGTCCGAGCACCTGTTCGATGTAAAATCATAGATGTGTTCGGGGTGAGCAATGATAGTCATCCTAGTGTGCATGGACTACCTTTCATCTGAGAGGGAATGCCTGCCCAGGCCCTGTCGCCACAAATAAAAAACATTCCAAAAGGTAATTGAAGTGGTGCTAAAGTAGATACAGAAACAATAGGAGAAGTATAGTTACACCAAAGTGTGGAATTTCCATAAACTGCCAAAGAAGAGTTAACTATTGTGGTATAGTTTTTTCCAGAACGTAAGGTTCTACTGGTAAAGTTAAAAACAACACATCCATCAGCCTGAACTGATCCTAATAACTCAATCTCTTGTGGCTCTAAGGCTGCTAAAGGTAGATAAGGCACCCATTTGTCCCAAGCATCTACTGTTTTTCGGGAATTGTTCCTTTGACAAGTAGGGATCCGTGAAGGGCAAGGCCATTCATCAACAGGCAATCCTACCAAACATGTGGAAAAAGGATTTCCGGGGGATGAAAGAGAAAGACATATTGCTTCCTGATTGGTTAAATTAGCCAAAGTGACCCATACATTTGTTTTTGGCTGTGGGGGAACCCACCAAGCACTTGCTATACAGGAACAAAAGAACAGTAGGTACAAAACTCTCATGCTATCATCTGTACAACAAAAGCAACAACAACAACAACAAATTATTAATCCTTAATTAACAATTCGCTAAACAGGCTATTAAAAGTACAAAATGGTCTATTGTATATATAACAGAGGGTAGGTTCAGTCACTGTCAACAGGAACTTCTGATGAAGGCGAACCAAGCCGTCTAGGTGTAACTGAGGATTCCTGATGTCCTCCACTTTGAGGTTTTGATGCTGGCTTCGTCCACCGAGCTGGAATCCACTCAGGTCCTGTAGGGGTAGAAACACAAAGATATCCTCTTCCCCAATATAATACTTTCACTGGACCTTGCCATAAACCTGTCTTCAAACATTTGTATCTAACCCAGATTTCTGTTGGTTCTGTCTTGTTCTCACTAGGGCTGTCAAAATGTGTGATAACTGCTGGTACCTTTGATGATCCAAATACACACAAATAGTTCAATACAAACAATGTTTTAGCCACACGTTCCTGAATATCTGTGATATGGCTAAATTTTTCAATATAAGTTTTTAAAGTACCATTTGCTCGCTCTACAATTGCCTGCCCTCTAGGATTATGCGGTATTCCTGTAACATGCTTCACACCCCATTGTTTCAAAAAGGTTTGAACCCTGCTACTGACATAAGCTGCACCATTGTCTGTTTTTAGCTTTCGACAAACTCCCATGACTGCAAAACAACTAGTTAAATGTCTAATTACATGAATAGCCCTTTCACCTGACTGAGGCATAGCCCAAATATAATGGCTGTATGTATCAATTGTCACATGAACATATTTCAGGCGACCAAAACTATTAACATGCGTGACATCTGTTTGCCACAGTTCATTGGCCATTACTCCACGAGGATTAACCCCTGTCCCTAGCCCTAAACCTCCATTATGGTGACAGCATATGGGACAGCTTCTAACAATTGCAGTGGCTTCTGCATGTGAAATGTGGAATTCTTTCTGAAGTCCTTTTGCGTTCTGATGGAAAATGGAGTGAGCCTCTTGTGCTAACACATGTTGAGGCAATGGCACGGTTATGGCTGTAGATACCAGTTCATCAGCTCGCTGATTTCCTTCTCCTAAACCAATGTTCCATTTATGACTCCGAATATGAATTACTGCATAGGGTTGTTCTCGCTGGTGCAAAGCTTTATTCAACTGCATCAAAAGCTGATAGAGTCTCTGATTTCGTACTTCTTTGATAAAGGCATCTTCTATTCGTGCAACAACACCTGCCACATATAGTGAATCAGTCACTACATTAATTGGTTCTCTGAAATGAGATATTGCCCAGACCACAGCAAAGAGCTCTAGTGTCTGCAAAGTATCAGCTTCTTCCGCTGACAACATTTTCTTTTCCCAAGACCCTTCTTTCTGCCATGTAATGGCAGCCTTACGGGATTTCTTTCCAGCGTCTGTATATACAGTAAGTGCTCCCGGTATGGGCCTGTCACTTCTTTTAGGAACTAACATCCATTTCTGCATCCCTACCCATTTCAGTGGAGGCTTGCTGTTATTAGGTGCGATAGTACTAGTGCTGCCTAATAGCGCTTCCTGTAATTCAACAGAATTAACTAAATACCAATCTAATGTATCTCGTTGTAGTGGCAGAAAAATGGTATCAGGCTCCAAACCCATAACTTGTACTACACGTTGACGTCTTTTCTTGATAAGTAGACTCAATAGCTCAATTTTTTGCCATACAGTCTTTTGTTGTTGTAGTGGAGGCATAACCCATTCCAGCACCCATTGTTCCCCCGTTCTCTTGAGATGCTGGACCAATGCACCCATAAAATGAGTGGGGCCCAGCCATATGGCTAAGTCAACAGGAAGATCTAAAGTTCTCCGGCGAACCTGGCCCTGTAAAATGCACTCAGCAATGAGTTGAATTACCTGCTGCTGTTGAGGGGAAACAGTCACTTGTTGTGTGGGGTCAGTCCCTTTCAGCAAAGGACGTAATTGATCAATTAGTTCATTAGGAATTCCAATTATAGGCCTGAGCCACTGTAAATCCCCTAACAGTTTTTGTGCATCATGTAATGTAGTAATGTTGTGATGAAATTGCAGCTTTTGGGGAGTAACCGTCTGTTCTGTTAAAATCCATCCTAAATACTTCCATGGAGAAGATCGCTGGATTTTTTCAGGGGCTACAATCAGAGCTTGTTTAGCAAGAGTCTGTTGAATTTGGTGAATTTGTAAATCCGAAAAGGGCTGAGGTTGTGCAAACAGAAGGTCATCCATGTAATGATAAATGATAACCTGAGGCCACTGCTGCCTTAGAGGTTGTAGGGCAGCATTAACAAAAAGTTGACACAAGGTGGGGCTGTTGCGCATGCCTTGAGGTAACACAGTCCATTCAAACCTTTGATCGGGGTGCTGACGATTCACAGCTGGTAACGTAAAAGCAAACCTAGGTGTATCTTGAGGATGCAATGCTATAGTGAAAAAACAGTCTTTTAAGTCCACTATTAACAAAGGCCAATGTTGAGGCAACATAGCTGGGTTAGGCAAACCTGGTTGAAGAGCTCCCATAGGTTCCATTTGGGCGTTCACTGCATGAAGGTCGTGAAGCAGTTGATATTTTCTAGATTTTTTTTTTATGACAAATATAGGGGTGTTCCATGGGCTGGTAGACAGTTTCAGGTGACTTTGTTGAAGTTGCTCTTGTACTAAGGCATGTGCATGTTGTAAGCTTTCTCTTTTCAATGGCTACTGCTTAACCCACACTGGAGTGTTTGTATTCCAGGTGAGAGGAATGGGGAAAGTTTAAGCAGCAGCCATTATTCTAAAGGGTGATCATTGGTGAGAACAATACTAAGTTGTGCTAACACATCTTGTCTAATTAAACACTGTACTGTAGGTGGAAGTGGTGTAATTGAAAAGGATGCTTGTGCATATTTCCCATCAATGACTACAGTGAGCGTCGGTGTTCGACTAGCTAGAGTCATTTCTCCTACTCCAGTCACTGTTGTGGCAGCTGCCTGCAGAGGCCAATCATGAGGCCATTCACTTGGAGCAATAATGCTGGTATCCGCTCCAGTGTCCAATAATCCCATAAGTTTTTTAATCTGTCCATTGAGGCAGAGCTCAACTGCCCTCCGAGGTCGTGTAGAAAGATTTATGGTTAATAATGTTAGTCTTCCTGTAGAGCCAAAACTCTTTTGATTTCTTGCATCATGTCGCATAGGAGAAATATCTTTTGCTAATTGAGGAAAGGGTATTAATTGTGCCAGTCTTTGTCCTTTTTTTATCTGCAGGGGGGGGGTATTGAGTATAAGCCATAATCATAATTTCCCCACAATAATCTGCATCAATGACACCAGGTAAAACAAACAATCTCAGCATAGTCGTGGAAGAGCGCCTCAGCAAAAGTCCACTTACTGGTTGTCCATTGATTATAATAGGTCCTATAAGTCTCGTGGGGATCTTGAGAGGATTTGTGGTCATTATAGTGACATCTACTGCGGCTGCCACGTCCATGCCGAGGCTCCCGCTGGTGGCTGGTCGCAGTTGTTTGTTGGCATTGCAGCCGCTACTTGTGTCCCGGCGCGGCGACTGTTCGCGCTGCTCCTCAAGTTTCCCGACCTCCGTCGACAGGCGCTGGTGTTATGTGTGTCAACGCGGCATTTTGCACACCAAACCCCTGCAGCATTACACTCTCCTCGGATATGTCCGCTACTGCCGCAACGAAAACATTTCATGCGAGCACCAGAAGGTGAGGAGCGAGGACCAGTGCTAGCTGTTGCCGCTTGAAGAGGAGCAAGAGCTGCCATTACCTGCGTCTGAGAAGCTTTTGCCTGCTCTTGTAATCCGAGCCCTAATTGTTTTATAGCATCAACTAAAAATGCCTGCGTTCCTGATGGCACAGTTGCTGCCTTTTCTAATAAATCAGCTATTGACCAATCCCCTGCCATAGTATTTATCATTGATCTAGTGTGTGAATTGCTATTTTGTAAAACACACTGTTTTAACAATGCCCCTTTCATGTAATCCTGAACACCTGCTCTATCTATGGCTTCTGCTACCTTGTCTACAAAGGACCCCAAGGTTTCCTCACGACTCTGCTTGATTCCCATATATATGGGTAATCCCCCCGGAGCTTTAACCTTATCGATGGCCCTTCTTGCTACTGCCATAGCCTCTCGACACTTGTCTGGTCCCATAAGGGCTTGAGCCTCCATTCTTTGATAGGGTCCCAGCCCTAACAATTCATCTAACGTTATACCTTGTAGTGGATCACCTTGTCCCCTTTGCACAGCCGCTGAGGCTTGTGCTTCTGCCTGCCAATGTGCAGTAAATAACAAATGTTGATGTTGCGTAAAAATGAGTCGGGCTATCCCTTTTATATCTGCTGGCAACAAAACATGAGTATTAAAAAGATACTCTAACATCTGTTTTGCAGGCTCACTAGTAACCCCATATTGCCCAACTGTAGAGCGCAGCTGCGCTAACATTTTCCAATCTAAAACTGTAACTGTTGCCTGCAAACCTCCTGCTGGATTTGGCGTAAAAGTAACCGGAAAAGCCAAACAATCAGAGGCAGCCTCTAACATATCTTTATCACCCTGCTCAGCGCCTTGCCGCGCCAAGGCTGCCCACACCTCGCGGCGTTCCCTTGCCATAGCCCCCGCAAGGTCAGATTCTGCCCCAGGGATAGGCTCCTGGCTATCTGGGAACATGGCCACCTGAGGCAATACGGGGGCAGCATTCCCGGGGCTGCGTGGAGGCTCCCTTATGTTGTTGGCTCCCTGTCTAGATTCTACTTCTGCCAGAGGAGGTGCTGAGGCTGGTAAATGTATGGTAGTGAACACGGGAGGATTAGGGGTACTAGTGCCTAAGAAGGGATTATAATCCTTATTCTTTTCCTGAGCTGACACTACTTCTCGAGCTGCCCTTTTTTCTGCCTGACATAACAACAACTCATTATGTACCACCCTCCATAGTTTGCTCATTTTCTTGGCTGTCTTATCATCGTCTAATGTGAGCTCCCATAGCTTATCCCCAAATCGTCTCCATTCCACTAACTCATGAACAGTATGAGGGTTAATAAAAAACCCTTGAGAATAACCATATTCTAAAAGTTCAGGTAACTCTTTTCCTAAATTTAATCCCTTAATCTGGCGTTTCTGCAAGAACGCCGTAAATAAATCATATGCCGCTTGCCTGTCCATAATTACGTCAGCGCTGTTGCAGCCTCTCCAGGTCTCGGCAGCACGTATCGGCTAAGCCCACCTCTGTGGTCGCTCAGGGCACGGAGCACTCCCAGGTTCTGTTGCTCTTAAGCCATCCTTCTGCTTGCAGGACCCGAACCCTACGTTGTTCCCAGTCGTGGATCACGTCGGAATGGTCACCATTTGTCGGAAAACAATGGGAGACAAGCCACATCCGATGATGATCAACAAGTCTCAGCTTTATTTAGATTAATAGCAAATATATAGTGTCAATAATTAGTTCATACATATTACAAAACTATAGCTCATGATTGGCTTATGATATTTTGACGCATGTTCTTCCTGTAATCAGCCTTGCGGTTACAATCTAGCATTTTCAGTTCCTTAGCCTAGCATTTTTCAGCATTTTTGTACTAACAACACCCTTGTTGTTGTATCATTCTAGTGCTCAAGGACATTATATCCTTGTTAATCATCACGTACACCACATAGACATAGTTACATTCCAACCGACTTAACAGTATCATGGCCCTTGCTGTGCAGCCATGCATCAGAAAAATTCTCCACAAAAAGATTCTCCACATCACCATTGAAAAAAACCTCCTTCCTCAAGTGTGTGCCAAGCCCGACGAGCCACCAAGAGCACTGCAGCCCTGCCCTGCGCCAGGAGTGAGGGTGGATCATCATCCCAACCTGCCCTGGGCCATTGCAAGGGGCTGTGGCCATGGACACTGCACTGACCCCACTGCACCAGCCCCTTGCTCAGGGCTGGTGTCACTGCCCAGAGCCAGAGGGGATCCCTTGCTGGGGGCTTGTGCCACGGCCACCTGCCCTGTGCCGCGCTGGCTGCTCAGGCGCTACGGAACCAGCAGCAAACGCCACTGCCAGGGCCAAAGGCCAGCTCAGCCAGACAGAAAGGGGCAGTGCTGGGCACTGCTTCCATGGCAGCCCTCACTGGGACACCACACCTGGGTCACCTGTTGTTTTGGTTTAGGGTAAATTTGGGATAAAACTTCCAAATGGGGAGCAAATTTAAATGGCCCTTCCCCCCATCCGGTCTGGTAAAGAACTTTCTCAGAGAAAAGTGGAAAAATCTATTTTATTTAACAAATTTAGTGCATATAAGTATAAAGAATGAATAGTATGAAAACATAAAACTTTTTGTTCTGGAGTGAGATGGTAAATTGGCAAAGTTCTTGCTATGGATGCAGCTTGGCTTTTTTATTAGTTTTAGTTTTTCTGGTGCTGTTGGAAAATGCCAAGGTCCAGGCCTTGGTGGGCTGCAGGTGTAAGCTTTTAGTGGGTTTTTTTTGTTTGTTTGTTTTTTAGTTTAGTGTAGGTTTAAATAGTTTTAAGAAAAAAAAGGAAAAAAAAAACAGTTTAGGGAATTTTCCCATTTTAGTTAGTTGAAACTAACCAAAAGCAAAAAAATTTTTGTTTTGCAGGTTTTTTAAAGCTTTTGGTTAACACCTTATGTGGAGAAGAATGTGTAGGAGTTAGGTAGTTTTTAAAAATAAACTTGGTGTTTTTCTTTGTTCTTAGAAATAGTTTTAAATCACAGAACTTTATATACAGCACAAACAGAACAGATGATTGGGGATACAAACATTATAAAGTTACTTTAGGATATTTTACTCTTTATCCCCATATTGTCAACTTAGTAAAACTAATATATATATTCTATCTCTGCACACACATACACTACACATACATATATATTAATAAAAACAATATACAATATATAGCTATATACAGACAATGGCAGTGACATTCAGTACGCAGTGATCATTACACACAGTTCTTAACAATCAGATCTCCTTGAAGTACACATTGTGTGGTTTTATCTTTTTGCATTACTTACTATGTGTAACTTGGTCCTTGAGTAAAGACAATCCCACGGATGGGTTTGTCTGTACTTGAAGCAGAATTGATTTAAACTGTCTGTCTTAACAAACTCCTTACATGGACTACTGGGACTGTATCTACTGTATGTAGGGGCTCAGATTGGGTAGGGCTTGCTCTGCTGGTGGAACTTTGGGTGTTAACTAACTAGGTGAGTTTTGTTAGATGCCGTTTTTATTTTTGAAAGATTTCTTACTTAGTGTTTTTAGGTGGTTTTGTAATAAATACGACCAACCAAATTTGATAAATCAAAATTTTGGAATTTTATTGAGAGACAAAATGACAGTCTCGGACAGCTACAATTAAAAGGACAGTGTCAAGCCCGGGATCGGTGCTGAGTGAATGCGGCAACACACTGAGCTAGTATGTCACCCCCCAAGTTCACAATTTGGGTTTCCAAGCCACGGATTTTTATACAGTCTCTCGTTGGGGACCGGCTGAGACCGTGAGACTCGTGCCTTGAGGTAGCTTCATTAGATATTCATGTCCGCGTCTGCAGTCTGATGAATAGTTTCTCGAAGGCAGAACAATGTCCTGATGGCTGTGTCCGGAGAAGTTTTTGGAGATGGTAACATCAGGCCGGAACAGATAAGATAGTGATCTGATACAATCAGGGGATCATCAGAGCACCTATCTCCCGTTTCTGTCCTTTTGTGTTGCTTTTGCAAGGTTCCCGGCAGCGATTTACTTGTGTCTCCTCTGTGCAGCTGTCGTCCCGGTTAACCCTGTATA
>NW_026690208.1:0-59579 GCF_015227805.2 Hirundo rustica
CTCCTCTGGATGCACTCATGCATTTCAACCTCATTCCTAAATTGAGGGGCCCAGAACTGGACACAGCACTCCAGGTGTGGCCTCACCAGTGCCGAGTACAGGGGAAGAATGACCTCCCTGCTCCTGCTGGCCGCACCATTCCTGATCCAGGCCAGGTGCCATTGGCCTTCTTGGCCACCTGGGCACACTGCTGGCTCATGTCCAGCCTGCTCTCCATCAGTGGACTAGGTCCATTTCTGCCTGGGCATTGTCCAGCCACACCGTCCCCAGCCTAGAGTGCTGCAGGGGGTATTGTGCCCAAAATGCAGGACTCAGCACTTGGACTTATTAAACTTTGTCTTATTGGACTCTGCCCACCCATCCAACTGTTCCAGGTCTCTCTGCAGAGCCATTCTCCCTTCCAATAGACAGACACATGCCCTCAGCTTAGAGTTGTCTGCAAATTTACCAATGAAAGACTCAATCCCCTCATGCCTACCATCAATAAAAATATTGAACAGAGCTGGCCCCAGCACAGACCCCTGAGGAACACCACTGGTGACTGGCTGCCAGCTGCATGCAGCACCGTTCCCCACCACTCTCTGGGCCCGGCCATGCAGACAGTTTTTAACCCAGCAAAGAGTGCTCCTGTCCAAGCCGTGGGCTGCCAGCTTTTCCAGGAGTGTGCTGTGGGAGACAGTGTCAAAGGCCTTGCTGAAGTCCAAATACACAACATCCACAGCATTCCCACATCCACCAGGTGGGTCACCTGGTCATAAAAGGAGAGCAGGCTGGTCAAACACGACCCACCCCTCCTAAACCCATGCTGGCTGGGTCTGATACCCTGGCCATCATGTAGGTGCTGTGTGATGACACTCAATATAAACTGCTCCATGACCTTACCGGGTACTGAGGTCAGGCTGACTGGCCTCTAATTACCAGGATCCTCCTTCCCACCCTTCTTGAGAATGGTGTCACATTGGCCAGCTTCCAGTCACCTGGAACCTCACCAGTGAGCCAGGACTGTTGGTAAATGATGCAGAGCAGCTTTGCAGGCTCATCTGCCAGCTCCCTCATCACCTTGGGATGGATCCCATCTGGGCCCATAGATTTATGAACATCCAAGCATCTCAGCAGTTCTCTGACTGCCTCCTCCTGGATAACAGGGGGACCATTCTGCTCCCTGACACCAACTACCAGCACAGGAGGGCAGTTGTCCTGAGGACAAGGTGTCTTCCCACTAAAGACTGAGGAAAAGAAGGCATCAAGCACTTCTGCCTTCTCCTCATCTGCACTTACTGAGTTCCCTCACACATCCAGCAGAGAACAAAGGTTGGTCTTACCCTTCCTTTTGCCTCTAATATATTGGTAAAAACATTTTTTAATATCTTTTACAAAAGTTGCCATATTAAGTTTGAACTGAGACTTGGCCACCCTACTGTTTTACCTACATGCCCTAGCAACTCTCTTAAATACCTCCTGAGAGACCTGACCCTCCTTCCAAAGATGATACAACCTCTTTTTATTCCTAAGATCTTTCAAAACCCTGTTGCCCATCCAGGATGGACGTTTGCCTCGTCAGCTCATCTTTCAGCACACAGTCTGTTCCACTGCCCTCAAGATCTCTGCTTTGAAGCACACCCACCCTTCCTGGACTTCATTGTTTTGAAAGGCTGCTTCCCAAGGAACTCTCTGAATAAGTCTCCTAAAGACGCCAAAGTCTGCCCTCCTGAAGCCCAGTGTAAAAGTCTTATTGGCGTTCATCCTGATTTCACCAAATATCGGGAACTCTCTCATTTCTTGATCACTCTGTCCCAAGCATCCTCCAACCACCACATCTCCCACCAGCCCATCTCTATTTGCAAACAACAGGTCTAACATAGTCCATCCCCTGGTGGGCTCACACCAGCTGTGATAAAAAGTTGTTCTCCATACACTCCAAAACCTTCCTGCACTGCCTCTTTTCTGCTGTATTTAGATCCCAGCAGATGTCTGGCAGGTTAAAGTCACCTACAAGAACAGGGGCTGGTGATCCTGAAACATTCTCCAGCTGCTTAAAGAATAAGTTGTCCACCTCCTCTTCCTGCTTCGGTGTACGATAACACTCCCAGTAGGTACCACCGGTACCCTGTCCTGTTTTCTTAGGGGAGAACAGTAACAATGAAAACCTTACCAATGGCACAACTCCCCAGCCCACAAGGAAAAGAAAGAACAAGTTGTCAGGTTTATTAAGTATTTTTCCTGCTTTGCTGCAAGACTCCTGCTGCATGCACAGTGTGGAAAGCCAGGGGAAGCTGCAGTTGGTGGCACATCCTGTGACAGAAGCTGCACCTCATTCTCCAGGAAAGGTTCTTGGAAAGAGCAGACAGGAGAAAGATTCTGGGAAAATGGAAACTGCTTCTAAGAAATGAAATGAAAATGGAAAGAAAAAATCCAAGATGCTTTTCTCTATTTATTTCTATGCTCCCTTTTCCATCTTGCACTACTTCTCCATCCCATCAATTCAAAATGGATCTCACCTCTAAGATCCATGACTTGGCAAGTTTTAGACACTGTAAAATACCATGAGCTACACACAGTTTGCCTTCCCCTGTTTTTCTTGGAAAGCAATGCTGGAGACACAAGTGCAGTGCTTGGGTCAGGTACAAATTCTGCATTCAGGGAATGTGCTCTGACAGTGTCTGACCCTCAGCAGGGACAATGCACAGCAGCACCCAAGGGGATTCCTGTGCCACCGTGCAGGAGTCAAGACTCTGGGTCTTGGCTCAACACTGCAAAGTTCCCGTGTCTGGACAGGCTCAGGGGCTGCCCCCGGGGAGCGTGGGGCTCGGCGCGGGGCTGAGCGGGCAACGGACAAACGGACACGGGGAAAAACGGCCCCGGGGCTTCAGTTGCAGCAGCAGCAGCAGCAGCAGCAGTAGCGGCAGCAGCAGCAGCAGCAGCGGCATAAGCCAAAGAGGAGATTTCGTCTACCCCGTCCTGCTTCTTCCCTCCCTCTCCCTCAGTCCCGCAAACTCTCCCGCAGTCCCGCACCCTCTCCGGGTCTCCCTTTCCCGGTGTCCCCGCTCCTCTCCCAGTCTCCCTCTCCCCTGCCGGGCCGGGCCATGCCCCCAGCCCGCCCCCGGCCCCGGACGGGCTGCCCCCGTCCCCGCCCCCGGGCGTCCCGCCGCGGTCTACCCTCCGCCCGGCTCTGGCCGTACTGGCGGTGGCGATGCTGGGCGGGCATCAGTGCCTGGAGCCAAGGGGGCATCGCTGCCCTTTGGCTGCACCTGAGCCATGCTCGGCCCCGGCCCTGGCCCCGGCCCCGGCCCCGGCCCCGGCCCCGGCCCCGGCCCCGGCTCCTCCCGGGTCCCGCAGAGGACACACGCGGCGCAGCCGCTCCCGCCGCCTCCGCTGCGGCTTCCCCGGCCCGAGCTCCGCCGCTCGGCAGCGCGGCCGCCGGCCCCGAGCCGCCGCTGTCGCGTCCCAAGGAGCGAACGCCTGGGGATGCCCGGCCCGGGGCGGTTGAGGGGCGCTCGGGGGCCGTTCCTGGCCCCGGGCCGAGCGCTGACAGCCGCGTCTCGCCGGCAGGGAGGCGCAGCACGGCCTCAAGGAGCAGTACCGAGTGGGGTCGCTCCTGGGGCGCGGCGGCTTCGGCAGCGTCTTCGCGGCGACGCGGCTCTCGGACGGCGCCCCGGTGAGCGGCGGGGCCGGCGGCGGGCGCAGGAGATGGAGGATGGGGCTGGGCAGGGCGGGTGCTGAGCTCATCCCGCTGCTCCCCTTGGTTTGCAGGTGGCCATCAAAAGGGTGCCACGGAACCGCGTCCGGCACTGGGACCAGCTGGTGAGTGAGCGGGGCCAGCGGGAGAAGCCGGGGCGTGCTGGGCGGGGATGAGCCGAGCCCCGGCAGGGGTGGAAGCCCAAGGATGCCTGGAGGGAGAGCGGGCGTGGGGCCAGCACAGGGTGCAGAGCATCCCGGGCTGGGTGAGGGCTTCCCCAGCCCTGGCACGGCATCAGCCCCACTGACGGCATCGTGCTCCTCCCGCAGCCCGACGGCACCAGCGCACCACTGGAGATCGTGCTGCTGCACAAGGTCTCCACTGGCTTCCCTGGTGTCGCCCAGCTGCTGGAGTGGCTTGAGCTCCCCAGTGACATCATCATGGTGCTGGAGCGCCCGGAACGATGTCAGGACCTCTGGCATTTCATTCGGGCACGGGGGTTCCTGTCCGAGGAGGTGGCACGGGAGCTGTTCCGCCAGGTGCTGGAGGCCGTGCAGCACTGCACCAGCTGCGGGGTCCTGCACAGGGACATCAAACCAGGGAACATCCTGGTTGACCTGGCCACCGGGCAGGCCAAATTGATCGACTTTGGCTGTGGCACCTACCTGCAAGACACGGCCTACACTCACTTTGCAGGTGAGCCCACAAAGGGGTGTGCTCCCAGTTCTGGACATCTCCTGGCCCAACATCTCATGACCCAACCTGGGTGTGGCAGCGGAGATTCTCCCTTTTGCTGCCAGTCATGGCACTGAGTCTTCAGCCAAGTTGCTTTTGAGCAGGGGCAGGTGGGGGTCAGCTTCCAGCCATGCTGGCAGCCTTTTCCAGCCACTCTGGCCAGGACTGGGCTGGGACTGGGGCAGCCAGCCTGACAGAAACACCCGTGTGTGGGGGTGGCAGAGAGGGGTGGAGCCAGAACCTGTGCAGCAGCCAGTTTGGTGTGCAGGGGAGAAAGGGCTTGCACTGCTCCACTTGCCTGGTCTGCCTTGGCTTCAGAATGTTTTTGGGGCAATGCAGGCAGGGAGGATGAAGGCGTGGTTTTTCCCCAGCACTGAAAGGGATTTTCCTTGTCATGGTTGGGCATTGCCAGGACTTACACTGCCCTCTTCCAACACCAGTGGCTTCTTTTCTCACCCCAGGGTTGTACACAAGTCCCAGGTGCTGGCGAGAGAGCAGCAGGTCACACCACGTGCCACTGGGGCAGCCTCCGCATGCCCAGGGATGCTGGGGCCAGGCTCTGGGAGCAGCAGCATGCCCCTGATGAGCTCCATCTGTATTCCATAGGAACACCGTCATACAGTCCCCCGGAATGGACCCACTTTGGCTGGTACTATGGCAAGCCAGCTACCATCTGGTCCCTGGGCATCCTGCTGCACCAGATGGTCTGTGGGGAGCACCCTTTCAGGAGGGGCCAGACCATCAGCTGGGACCATCAGCTCTCGCTGCCAGAACGGCTCTCTCAAGGTGGATCCTCATCTCCGGGCACGGGGGCAATACCAGTGCTGGGAGACAGCAGCGGGCTGATGAGCATCCTGCTCTGGCAGCTGCTGAGGAGGTGGCACATGTCCTGCTCTCCTGCTCTCCTCCAAAACAGAGAATTGATGGGAAAGTTTAGGCCCAGCTCTGAGCACATCCAGCATGGCCTGGGCATGGGAATAGTGGGGCAAAGCAGACAGGAGCCTTCTCCAACTGACCGGCGGTTTCTGGTTTCTCTCCCCAGAGTGCCAAGATCTGATCAGGAGGTGTTTAACCATGCTAGATGTGGACAGGCCTTCATTAGAAGACATCTTCTGTGATCCTTGGATGCAGGATATTCATCTGCCATAGAAGATGGGAGAGAGCCACAGGCACCCTTTGATGCAGGGCCCTGGTAAGTTACAGCTGCACACATGCCTTGGCAATCAGAAGCAAAGAAACCCAGACTTTTTTCTGCTGCCTGTGTCACTGCACAGGGATCATCAGATGGGAACACACAGCCCTTGTGCTGGAGCTGAGCGTGTCTGCCCAGCACTGGTGGCTGCCATCCCAGCTGGTTTGGCTTGTCCTGGTCCACTGACAGCTGGGGCCCTGAGCAGAACACTGACAGCCTGGTCTTACCCCCAGGGAAGGAGAAGGAGCCCCTGGAGGAGCTGTACCAGGTGGGGCTGCTGCTGCTGGAGACAGTGAGGATGACATCAAGGATGACAAGCTCTTCCTCGACCTGGCCAGCACAAAGCTGAAGTTGATGGACTTTGATTCTGCCACCTTCTTCAAAGCCAGCTCCACAGTGAATTTGCAGATGAGTCCACACAGCAGGGGGATGCTCCCAGATTTGGGCATTGCACAGCCTGGCCAGGAACCAAAGGTTCCCCCTTTGCTGGGGCTGATGCAACTGATTTATTCAGTGGGCTGCCAAGCTGATTTTTGTCAGGGCTGGGGCCATGGGCTGGGGATGGATTATGAAATGGGAGTTGGCTCCTGGCCCTGCCAACAGCCCCCACCACCCACCGTGCCCTGGGCTGTGGCTGGGGCAGCCAGCCTGACACAAACAAACCCCCATGGCAGGAGCAGAGGTGGGACTCCAGCACCTGTGCCCCTGTGCTTTGCTTTGCAGTCAAGGAAGGGCTTGGGCTGCTCCACTCCCCTTGTTTGCTTTGGGGTCACCATCACTTTTGGGGGGCAGTGCAGGGGGGAAGGAGAAAGCATGGGCTTCCCTCACCCATGGGTGGGTTTTTCCCTAGCATGCAGGGGTTGGGCCTTCCTCAAGCTGTGACTGACATAAGATCTTTTATTTTTTCCCTTGTTTTTCCTTTTTGTCTGTAATCTATTTTCCTTAATTTGTTGTTTGTTTTTCTAAAGGAAGCCTTCCAGGCAGTGTCCAGTCTGGATGGGGAAGTGCTTGGGACCAGCTGTGCCGTGGATGGGCCGTGCCCTTGGAGAAGGCTGAGGACATCCTTTGGGAGCAGCTTTTCTTCCAGCGGCGGATGGCGTGAGGTGGGTCCCCATCTTCTTGGCATGGGTGGGATAAGAGCTTTTGGGAGATGGCAGCGAGCACAGGAGCATCCTGCTCTGGGCAGCTGCTGAGGAGGTGGATGTGCCATGGCTGGCTGCAGGCTGGGCACATGTCCTGCCCTCCTGCTCTGCTGCCAAAGGCAGCAATGATGGGCAGCTCTGGGCACTGCTCTGAGCACGGCCAGCATGGCCTGGGCACCGCGGGCAGCTGGGACAAGGGCACAGGAGCCTTCAGCTGATGGGCGGTTTCTGCTTTCTCTCCTTGCAGCCGGGCTCTGCGGATGCTGAGGCTGCTCTGGGCTCTGCCAGGGCTCTGCTGGAGCTCAGCACCGGGCCGGAATCAGCCAAAGAAGAAACGGTGTGACCTGCAGCAGAGACTTGCTTGAGCGTTTTGGCAGTGCTGCTCAAGTTTGGAGAATGTACATCTCCAAGGGAAAACATGACATCTCCCCTAAATTAAACCTTTTCCATACCTTGTGAAACGAAATCAATCTAGGATGACCCTAAATGACATTTTTCAGCTTGCTCAAGCTGTAGCTCAGCCCTTCACTGAACAGTTCTCTTCCCCAGCTGCCTTTTACTTCACAACTGCTCCCTCCTTTCCCCCAGTGAGTTCCCAGCCCATCACAGTCTCTGTCACACTGTTGCCTTCCTTGATGCCCCTCACCATGAGGGAGGCCGAGTCCCAGGCTTAGGGACTCATCCTGTCCCTGGCAGAAGAACAGCAATGTCTCAGAGGTACAGTGGCATTTTAGTGTCATTCAGAGCTGCTCTCCAGCCCTCAGCTCTCCTCACTGCTGAGTTCCCTCTCCCATTTTCCTCATCCTTCCAGCAGGATGAGCTCTGTGAATCCCCCTGAGCCTCCCCACTCTTCCCAGCCCACCCACCCAGCTCAGTTAGACTAAAGCTGAAGCTTCTTTGTCTCCTCTGGCACACACCAGTGCAGTCCCCCCTGCACAGAGCCCCAGCCCCAGAGCACAGCACAGACCAGTGCAGTCCAGGCTGGACCAGCTGCCCTGCGCCCCTGGCTTGGCTGTTTGTGGCACCTAAATGCTCCCTGTTTCCAGCTCTGCCTGCAGGATGGCCCCAGGGCAGAGCCCAGCCGGGCTCCCACTGCATCCCCTGGAGCCTGGGGCAGACAGTGGTGCCAGAGCTGAGCTTCATGGGGAGCACCCAGAGCTGTGGCTTGCAGTCAGTGTTTGCAAGGGTTGTGTTCTCATGTCCTGCAGCTTGTGGGGAAAGGGGCTCTGTGTGTGCCAGGGGCTCTTGCATGTCTCTGTATCCATGGATAGAAGGGTCTGTGTGTGCCAGGGGCTCTTGGATGTCTCTGTATCCATGGATAGAAGGGTCTGTGTGTGCCAGGGGCTCTTGCATGTCTCTGTATCCATAGGATAGAAAGGGTCTGTGTGTGCCAGGGCTCTTGGATGTCTCTCTATCCATGGACAGAAGGGTTTGTGCTGTGCCAGGGTATCCATAATGTCTTTGTCCTCATGGGTATGGAATGAACACTTGAGAGTGAAAGTGTCAGCTACGTTGCTTGCACAATCCTTCCTTTCTGTACAAGACACATCAGTGCACACCCCCGCGTATAGATACATTAAAAGGATAAGAATGTATAGAGATTTCCCACAGAGCTCTAACTTTGGCATAACTCTCTTGTAACCTGATGGCCAGGGTATTTTTTCCCCAGCTCTGTGTGAATAGGTGTCCAAGAGCTGAAGGGAGCAGCATTCAGAAGCAGTTTCAGGATTTCTAGGCAGGAAATGGAGCTGACAACCATCCGTTTAACTCACTATATTCATCAGGATGAGCTGCTGGTTCTTTAGGAATATGGCACAATGGAGACACAAGGCTTGGGAAAATCCCAGCTCTCAGTGGATTTATGCTATGGGGAGTGCAGCAGAAACACTTTGTGTCAGCTCTGGGGGACACAAGGTCCAAGGAGCTGTGGTGGCAGAAGGTGACCTGGGCTGGTGGCAGGTTAAGTCCTGTTTCATGACATTCAGAGTGGCACAGGGCAAAGCCCCAAGCCCCCCAGCCCCCTGATGAAGTCTTTGTGTTGCTGCACATCCTCGAGGAAAAGCTGCTGTCACACAATCCTTTTGGATTTTGAAATTTCATTTGCAATACTTTACATCCAAGTTGCAAACTGTAATATTTTTACAATCAAGACACTGTCATGCCCATTCCATCTTTCACTTTCCTATTTCTTCAACCACAATTTAAAATAACTTAATATTGGAAAAAACCTTTAAAAAAAGATGCTGACGTCAGTAAGATGGATCCATGCCATCAGAACACTTACAAAGTAAATAACTTAGTTCTCTTTTTCAAAAGATCAGTTACCTCTTAATCTAAAGTTCTATAAGATTTGTCACTACACATTTATATTTTGCTTTCCTCTTTCATATATATTTGGGTTTTTCTTTTTCTTTTTAAGCAGACAACACGGCCTAAAAAAGGAATGTACAGCAAAATGAGATACATTTCTGATAAACAATCAAAATGTACGCTTCTCTTCTGTTTACTTTTGTTTGGATACCCTGAAGAAAAAAATGTAGCTGGGGCCAGCAGATGTGTAAAGTGGTTGCTTTGGACATAACTGGAGTTCAGCACTGGTGACATCTTGTTCTAGTCAAGAGTTGCAGAATTCTTTTGCATATCTTGAACCACGTGTTTGCAGGCACAGCACCTGCAGTGCTGTTGCACCACTGCACGTGAATAATTCTGTTATTCCCTCACGAAATTTGGGCTCTGCCCAAGAACAAGGTGCTACAGTCCTTTGCTGCTGGTTCCCGTGTGGAGCAGCTCCCTTCCCAGTGGCTGAGCTGCTCAGGCCCTGCAGGGCTGAGGCTTTTCCCCACTGCTGGGCACAGACTGATGGAGCAGCACTGCTGAACACAGGGACACACAGAGGGAGCAGAAGCAGCTGCCTTTGTCCACCTGAAGCTCCAAGGCCCAAACTGTGAGCAGACAGGGCTGGAAGAGACTGGCAGGCTCCCTGTTTGCTGTGCTGCCCCACTTGTGCCCGGCCCAGCTCTGCGGGAGGCAGAGGGAGAACAAGGGGCAGCTCCCTGCCAGCCCCAGCCCAGGGACCCCTCCAGCCATGGGGCTTGGGGCACTGTCAGCACCCGCTGCTCCAGCCACTGCTTCTGCTGGCCCTGACAGCAACAACCACATTGTGGCTGATCCCCAGGGAGCAGCAGCAGTGCCTGGATCTGATCCCTCACTCTGGGGCAGGGCTGCACAAATGACCCCCACAGCAGCAGCAGCAGCAGCAGCAGCAGCCCATGGAGCTAACTTTCAGCAGAGCCCCTGCCACTCTTCCCTCCCGTGTGCAGTCCTTGGCTGTGACAGCTTCCCCCAGCTGATGTGTGGATCTGGGTGATGGGAAAGTCTGAGGGTACTTGGTGCTGTCTCTTTCTTAATCACTGCAGGCAATCTTTCGTAGTGATGATTGGGTGCATTGCTGAGCTTCTCCTTTGGTGATTCTTTGCAGTTTTGCATTATAATAAATCACAGAATTCCTGAACTTTGTGTCTGTGTCTTTGGTGCTGACCCTGCTCACCAGCAGAACAGACACTGCGGCCCCACAGAACCAAAGGTGCTTTGTGACACTGCGGGGCCTGGTGTGACCAAGGGTCACTTGTGTCACTCTGTAACCAAGGACACCTCTCTGCCATTTCAGGACCTCTTAGAACCGAGGGGCCATTGTGGCACTGCAGGACCTCATGAAACCAAGTGGACCATAGTGACGCTTTGTGGTCTCATGGAACCAGGATGAAATTGTTACATTGTGTGGCCCCAAGGAATCAAGCAGCCATTTTGACTCTTCATGGCCTCATGGAACCATGGAGACCATTCTGACACTGCAGGGACCTGTATAACCAAAGGTCCATTGTTTTCCTCTCGCTGGCACTGCAGAGTCCAGACTCTCCCTGCCCCTGTCCCAGCCCCACAGAGCAGCAGAGTCAGGTCTGGCCCTGCAGCAGGGACTGGAGGCCATGGGGCTCAGGGACAGGGACTCTCTCTGCCTCCTGGAGATTTTCCCCCTGCAGGTGTTTCCCTGTGCCTGATCTCTCCCTGCCAGCACTCACAGACCCCAAATCTCTGTGCACTCTCCCTGGCCCTACAGAACCCTGCCTGTTTGCAGGGCACTGGCTGGGGGCAGGTTCTGTTTGCAGCTTGGAGAAAGGACAGGTCAGACTCAGCCTGATGGGCCCTGATGCCGAGGCAACAAGATAATGCTTGAACTGTGCAAAAAGCTGTAGCTGTGCAGAAAGAAATAGTTACCTTGTAACAAGGAATGTGACTGAAGCCCTTTTTAGAAATCAGCAAATTTATCAGAACAAGCTGTATTGGTTTGGCACGGCCTGGTTTTTGTGGCAGGGGCACCACAGATATCCATGGGGGATGCAGAGATCCACTCTCAGCCCAAGGGGATCCATGGGGGATGCAGAGATCCACTCTCAGCCCAAGGGGATCCATGGGGGATGCAGAGATCCACTCTCAGCCCAAGGGGATCCATGGAGATGCAGAGATCCACTCTCAGCCCATGGGGATCCATGGGGATGCAGAGATCCGCTCTCAGCCCATGGGGATCCATGGGGATGCAGAGATCCACTCTCAGCCCATGGGGATCCATGGGGATGCAGAGATCCACTCTCAGCCCATGGGGGAGGTGCCCATCCCAGAGCGGGTGGATGCCTGGATGAGGCTGTGATCCAGTGGAGAGAGGGGGCCCTGCTTCCAGGCTGGAGCAGCCTGTCCGTGGAGGACTGCACCCCGTGGGAGGAGAGACCCATGCTGCAGCAGTTTGGGAGGACTGTGTGCCCGTGGGAGGGACTCACGTTGCAGCAGGTGCGGTAGGGCTGCTGCTCGTGAGAGTGGACCCACGGTGGGGCAGTTCATGGAGAACTGTATCCAGTGGGAGGGATCCCATGGCCACATGGGGGAAGGGCTCCTCTCCCAGAGCAGCAGAAGAAAGTCTCTAGATGAAATGAGAAAACTCCCATGCCCTGTCTCTCTGTGCTGTCGTGGGAAGAAGGGAGGAGCTGGGTGGAAAAAAAGGTCTTTTAAGGGTTTATTTACCTCTCATTATGCTCCTCTAGTTCTGTCAGTATTAAAATTCACTTTGCAACTTAAGTTGAGCCTTTTTTGCATTTGAAATATTTCTCCTGATTCTTATCTCACTCATGAAGTGTTTGTTAATATTTTTCTCCTTCACTGCCCAGCTGTGGCAGGGGAGGATGAGTGAAGGACTCTCGAGGGTGCCTGGCATTGGGCCAGTGTCCAACCATGACACAAGCTAACTGCAAACAGCTAACCCCTGCCTATTTGAGCAGACAATCTTATAGAGCATGTGCAGGAAGCAGGGGTAATAAGTTCAAGCCCCAGGAAGTTTTCTGAGCCTTCATCAAAACAACCACCAGGAGGCTGATAAGCGCCTTGTGCAGAAACCACGCATGTGCTACAAGGGCTTACATAATCATGTGATTAGAAAATATGTACAATATGAAGGTTAGGAAAGTATAATGAGAACATTAAAAAACAAAAAAAAAATGTATAAAAGCTAGTACTGTGTGAAGAACACACAAATGAGTTTGTGGTGGATCTATCCCCCTCACTCCTGGTGTCAAATAAACAAATACCTGCTCCAAAAGCCTTATAGTATGGGTTACTGTTTTCTTGTCTAGTTTTCCCGGGGTTTTTTTACCCACCTCATTGCCTGCAAAGTTGGATATACCAGCAGGAATTCCCAGTTGTTGGGAGAGGCTCTCTAATCCCTGGCTATGAAAGTTTCCCCCTGCTGATGTGTGAATGTGGATGATGGCAACATCGTAACTGGTGATGAATCTTTATTAAACAGTGCAGGCAATCTTTGATAGTGATGAGTGGGTGCATTGCTGAGCTTCTCCTTTTGTGTTTCTTTGCAGTTCTGCATTATGTAAATTACATTATTCCTTAGGTTTGTGTCATTTTTTGGCGCTGACCCTGCCCACCTGCAAAACGGACACAGCAGGCCCCAGAGAACCAAAGGTGTCTTGTGACACTGTGGGGCGTGGTGTGACCAAGGGGACAATAGTGACACTGTGGGGCCTCATGGAACGAACCTTTGAGCCCATTCTGACACTGCAGGGACTCCTATAATCAAGGGTCCATTCTTTTCCTCTCCCTGCCCCAGCCCTGCAGAGCAGCACAGACCTGTCTGGCCCTGCAGCAGGAACTGGAGGCACTGGAGGTCAGGAACAGCCACTCTGTGTCTGGAATGCTCAGGACATGCTCAGCTCAGGCAGCTCGTGCAGCCCCAGAGCCAGCCCCACTGCCCAGCACAGCAGCACAGAGTTGGCCCCGGGGCTCCTCAGGCAGCTCCTGCTGCCCCAGGGACAGGGCAGCCTCTTGCCAGGGCTCCTCTGCACAGCCACGGGCTCCTGCTCTGCTCCTGGCACATGCCAGCTGCCCACAGAGCCTTTCCCAGGGGAACACGTCTGTGCTGGCCTGAGCAGCCATTGCTGCAGCCCCTGCCCTGCTGCCCACAGCCCCGAGCTGGGGCTGCTGCTCTGCAGAGCACGGGGGCTGTGCTGCCCGGGGCCCTGGGCTGCCTCTGCTGGGCTCTGCTGCTCAGGCTGGGAGACAGAGGCAGCTGATGCTGCTCCCTGCACTGACCCCCTCCCACACAGGCTCTGCTGGGGCCATGGAGGCTGCTCAGAGGTGCCTGCCTTGTTCCAGGGCTGCCCCATGGCCTTGGGGCTGCCCTGCA
The DNA here is from genome assembly GCF_015227805.2 of Hirundo rustica. NCBI lineage: Eukaryota > Metazoa > Chordata > Aves > Passeriformes > Hirundinidae > Hirundo > Hirundo rustica. The sequence continues at coordinate 13,485 of NW_026690208.1, forward strand.
TCCTCCTGGGGAAGTTCCCTGAGGGTCAGAGCAGTCCGTGCCCAGACTCCTTTCCCTGTGCCTGCTGTGTCCCCTGGGGCTGCAGAGCTCTCCTGGCTCACAGCACACATTCAGTCCTTGATCTCGGGCTGAGCCCACCCTGGCCAGGCCTGTGCCCAGGGAGCTCCACTCCCTGCTGATCCCTGGCACACACTGTCCCTGCAGGTGCCCTGTGTTCTCCTGGCAGCTCCCAAGGCCCTCCAGACAAACCTTCCCCCTGCCATCAGCCCTGGCACAAGCTGCAGAGCCCCAGCCAGGTTCAGCACAGACCATTCCCCATCTGATGGGCCCTGGCCACCAACAAGCAGAACCTGACCCAGCCCTGAGTGCCCTGAAGGCCACACTGGGACCCTGATCTCATCCCACTGAGCCCTGGGAGAACAAGGAACACAAGGAGCCTCTTCAGAGTCTGTTCCTTGGGCCTGTTCCTGAGAGTGACTCTGCAGGGAGAGCAAAGCCTTCCTGCCCTGCCCTCAGGGGATCCCTTTGCTGCTGGAGCTGCTGTGCTGGAGCCCAGCTGTGTCCCAGCAGTGCCCATGGCCTGTCCCTGCCTGTGGGCACAGCACGGACACGCAGCAGGACAGTGACCAAGCTGCCAGAGCACTGGGGCCTGACAGCCACAGCAGGGCTGGGAAGGAGAGGCTGGAGTTGGGAAGAGCAGATGTGGGAAGAGCCAGGGCCATTGTCCCTGGCTGTGCTGCTGTGCTGGGAGTCTCTTCCCTCCACCTCTGCTCACAGGCACTGCCCCTGCAGAGACAGAGAATGGCAGAGGAAACATCTTGGACACACAGGGCAGAGCAGGACACTTTATTTTACATAAATGCACAGTGATGATGGCTCCTTACTGTCTCTGCTTATCACCAGCATGGTAGATACTGATATAACATTATCGAGAAACATTATCAAAAGTAAACAAATTTAAAAAGGAAAAATAGAATACCCTGAATAGAATAACAAAAAAGACACATGGCACAAAGCAGTCTGGGCCTGGAATGAGTTCCATTCTGAATGCTATGCAGAAACAAAGAGGCACTTGATTGTTTCTGAAAAGCACAGAGTAGTCATATTCCTCAGGGCATCCTCACGCTCCTGGTTCCTCAGGCTCTAGATGAGGGGGTTCAGTGTTGGAGGCACCAGCGAGTACAGAAGTGACAGTGTCAGATCCAGGGATGGGCACCAGGGTGGCACAGGTGACCTTTAGGCTTTGCAGGGCCCAGGCACAAGGGCTGTGCCCGAGTCAGGGCTGAGCTCACACTCTGTGGGCTGGGGCAGAGCCCAGGCAGAAATCAGCCCCTGCCCCAGCAGCTCTGCAGTGGTGGCCACCAGGCCGGGTTGCCAAGGGAGGCTTCTGGCCATGGCCTGCAGGGAGCTGCTGCTGCCAAGGTGCCTTTGGTGTCCCAGGCTCTCCTGGCACAGCTCCCAGCACTCTGCACTTGTGCCCGAGGCCTTCACTGTGTTGGGGCTGGCCTGGGGCTTTTCCTGCAGCGGGACCTGGCCTGGCCATGGCACAGGAAAGGCAGTTCCTGCTGGAGCAGGAGGCTCTGCCTGGAATGGGCTCAGACAACTCCAACAAGGCTCTGTTTGCAAAGCCCCCAGTGGGGAATGAAGAAGGGGGGTCATGCTGCTTTTGGGGTGAATAATGCTGAAAGCAGCCTGACTCCTCCATCCCCAAGTTCAACATCCTGAGAGGGAGCTGAAGCTGTGGCAGAGCTGGAAAAATTCCCAGAGAAAGGAACAACCAAGTGACACCACTGAGAGCTTCTGCAGAGCTGCTGAGCTGGCACAGCCTGGGCACATCTCACTGACAGGGCAGCACTACAGACTAGAAAATCCCTGTCCCAAATTTTACCTGCAGCATCTCCTGACATTTCCCTCCTTGGGGGGGTACGGAGATTCCTCCCTGGAGAGGAGACACCCTCAAGAGCACTGCCTGAGGCTGAGCTGAAGAGATTTGCCAATGGTCATTGGTCTGGGGGTATGACACCCATCTCTACTTAATAACTGGCTTTGCTTTAATAGAATTGCTTCAAAATTGCTTCCTAGAGCACTATATTAAAATAGGTGTTACAGCTCCTACCCTATGGAGTGGGTAATTCTGATTAAGACCTTTCTGTCTAATCATGATCATAATCAGTCATATCTATATGTGCACAAATACTTCTGGTTTGCCATCCTGAATGCTGTTGGACAAAGTTGTACAAATTTCAGTTCCACCTGTATAATTCTTTACACGGAAATCCTTGACAAAGTTTGGGGCTGGGATTGGATCCAGTCACTCCCAGGATCCTCTCACAGGAGGAGTTTACAAAGCCTGGGGGTCCTGGTTTTGGGGAGCCTGAGGGTATGATTGGGGTGTTGGGGGTCCTTTCTGTACCTCATGACCCAACAGGAGCTTCTTTAATAAACTTTGCCTGAAGCTGCCACTGTGCCCATGACAGGAACCCCTGTGAGTGTCTGTGACATCCCCAGCTCTTTGGCAGCCTGGAGACTCCTGGGATGTCCCCATGGAGCCCTGTGAGTGTCTGTGACCTTGCAGTTCTTTAGGAGCACAGGGATGTCATCACTGGACTCCTGCCACTGCCTGGGACAAATTGGCTCCTTGGCAGTGTACAGACACCTCTGTTGTCACTGTGCAGCCCTGTGACTCTCTGTCACCTCATGACCCTTAGGAAGATTAAGGACCCCTGGGATGCCACCATGGAGCCCCTGTGACTGAGTGTGGCCAAGCATCTTCAGGAGCCCAGAGACCCCTCAGATGCCAGCATAGAGCCCCTGTGCCTGCACGTGAGCTTATAGTCCTTTAGCAGGTGGAAACCCCTGGAATGTATTCAATTTAAATAGATTGCTTTGCTGAGCAATCTATTAGAATCTATTTAGAATAGATTCCTCTGCTCTGCTGAGGATGGATACTCAGCAGCTTGGAGGTTCCCTGATGAATTTTAGTTCTCCAGAGACTTGCTCAGTCTTCAGCTCTTCAGTTCAGGAATTCAGTGCCAAAGGCTCATTAATGTTTCAAAACACCCTAAAAAAGACAAGCCTCTGGGAATAATTTAATTTCAACTCTTCAATTCTTATGTGGTTACTTAGACAGATTATAGAAGTGTGTTCAAAGAGAATACACTATGTCTTTGAAAAATGCAGGGAGATTTATTTCTCCTGTTTAGTTTTGTTTTCCTGCTTATAGATTGGTATCAGCAATCCCCAGTTGATATTGATCCCCAGCACCTCCTCATGCACTCTGAATAAATATGAAAATCAAAACCCTTCATGGCTGACAATCAATCAGACTTGGTCCCTAGCCCCATCCCACCATTTCCCTCATCCAGCCCCAGGGACTCAGAGCAGCCTTGTGCCAATCTGAGCTTCCTCTACTCCAGGCTGCAGCTGCAGCTTTCAGCTCCTTGGCACCAACTCCCACCTGCTTTCCTTGCAGAAGGAGCTGCCTGAGACACAGAGGGATGTTCATTTATTGTCAGCCAACAAAACCAAGGGAAGGCACAGCTCCATGAAAAACAGAAGTCCAGCCAGTGACACAAATAGAGGGGAAGATCAGGATTCCTTCTCCTGCCATCATACAATTCCAGGGAATTCCTGGTCTCTCCTGGTGGGAAAACTTTGGCATTTCTTAAAAGTGCTCAAATGACCCAGCTAATGAAGACGTGCTTGTGCACCTCGCAAGCTGCAGGTCCTGTACAGCCCTGCAGGGCTCCTGTCCCATCTGCTCTGCTCCAGTGTAAAACAGGGAGCAGCACTGTCCCAGGATCATTAGAGAGCTGAATTGGAAAGGACCTCAGCAAGTCAGCAGCCCAAGCTGCCAGAAACTGGGTCAGACCAAGTGGTTCAAGGCTTGATTTGGTCTGGATTGGAAAATCCCAAAGGACAGGGAGGGGGCAGCACCTCAGCACCTGGCTGAGCCCATGGGAACAAAGGTTTCCTCCTCTCCTGGCTGAAGCTCCCCTCTTTCCCCTTCCACCCATTGTCTTTTGTCTCCCACCAGGCCCCCGGTGAAGAGCCTGGCTCTGTGTTCTCCATCACCTCCTCGGTGGCACTGCCAGGCTGGCATGAGGAGCCCCTCAGCCTTCCCTGCTCTGGGCTGGACAAGCCCAGCTCCCTCAGCCTCTGCTCACAGCCAAAGGGCTCCAGCCCCACCTTGGAGCCCTTCCCTAACCCTGCTGCAGCTGCCAGACATCTTTCCTGCCCTGGGGAACCCAAGCCAGGCCGCAGTGATCTGGATCACGCACGTCCTTGATGTCCTGGCCACACAGCCCAGCCCCTTGTCCCCGTGTCAGGCTCTGGGGTCGATCCTGTGGAACATCCTTTGGTGGAGGCTGTGGCTCCAGGTGCACTGGGAGGATTCTGGGGGACAGGGGACCCTGCTGAACATGAACAGCATTGGACTTCATGGGGGAAAATGTGAGGGGGGTCTGGGGTGGAATGATCAACACAGTGACCTCACACAGCCCTGCTGTGATGTCACAGACAACTCTGTGATGTCACACAGGCACCCGGTACTGTCACAGCCAACTCTGTGATGCCATAGTCTGCTTTGTGATGTCACAGAGATTTCCAATGATGTCATGGCTGCTCGATGACCTCCCCTACACCCACTCTGTGATGTCATAACCCACTCTGTGGCCTCATGTTACTAGATGATAAATGGTATACACCTAATGAGCTAACACAATGCTCATTCTCCAAAACCACTGGCCCATGGAAACCACACAGTGCCCATTGTGTAAGAAGGGGAACTGGAAATTCACCAGCCTCAGTGTCCTGCCAGCTCAGCCCGGCCGACTGGAACATTGGGGTCTGTGACCACCAGAGACCACCAGAGAGACCCCCAGGACAGAAGAGTGTGTGCAAAGGGGGAGAGAAATATGTAAATTACTCCAGGGAAATGGTTTTCATATCTATGTTTCATCTGGGACATGCAATTAATATGTATGCAAAATATAGAATATAAACAGAACCTTTCCTGTACTCAGCATGCACGGCTTTGGGAGGAGCTGTTCCCCTGTGCATCCAGCCAAATAAAGAATGCTGCTTCTAAATGCTACATTGGTGTTAAGGAGTTTCGTATTTTACCAAATTTTTGGTAACGCTCCCACTGCCAAGGAAAGCTCTGTCTGCTGCTGTCCACAAACAGGAAAGGGCTGGTGGGAGGTGTGATGGACTGAGGCTGCCTGGGTTATTGTGACCATGAAATAATCAACTTTCAATAAATCTGGGAAAGAAGGAAAGGCATCAACAAAACATCTACACTGAAATTATGGAGGGCAGACTTTGGCCTCTATAGGATGCAGATTTGGGGAGTACCGAAGCAGGTACTGATTTTTTTAAGGGAAACAGCCCTTAAAAACAGGAGAGTCCAGGAAGGATGGAGACACTTCAAGAAAGGAATCTTAACGGGAGAGGAGCATCGTGTCCTGGTGTGCCAAAAGATGAGCCAGTGAGGAAAATGACTGGCCTGGCTGCCCATGAAATTTTTGTGGGAACTCAGGGGAAAAATTTATAGCAAAATGTGGTATAAGGAGAACCTTTAGTTTTTATTGGATACTGTGAGGAATATAGTAACTAGAGATAAGGAAAAGGCTGAGCTGCTTAACACCTTGTTTGCCTCATTTTTCAACAATCAGACAGGTGATCCTCATGACACGTGTTCTCCTGAGCTGGTAGATGGGCACAGGGAGCAGAACAGCCCCCCTGTCATCCAGGAGGAAGCAGCTGGTGACCTGCTGAGCCCCTCAGATGCTCACAGGTGTCTCTGGGACCAGATGGGATCCATCCTAGGGGGATGAGGCAGCTGTTGGATGAGCTCACCAAGCTGTTCTCCATCATTTCTCATCAGTCCTGGCTCAGCAGGGAGGTCCCAGAGGACTGGAGGTGCCAGTGTGAGCCCATCCCCAAGAAGGGCTGGAAGGAGGATCTGGGGAACTCCAGGCCTGTCAGCCTGACCTCGGTGCCCAGCAAGGTTCTGGAACAGATCACCTTGAGAGCCATCACATGGCACCCACAGGATGGCCGAGGGATCAGACCCAGCCAGCGTGGATTTCAATGTCTGCACTGATGATCTGGATGAGGGGATTGAGTCCACCATCAGCAAATTTGCAGATGACACCAAGCTGGGTGTGAGTGTGGATGTGCTGGAGGGTAGGAGGGCTCTGCAGAGGGACCTGGACAGGCTGGATCCAGGGCCCAAATCCAACAGTGGGAGGTTTAACAAGACCAAGGGCCAGGTCCTGCACTTTGGCCACAACAACCCCTGCAGTGCTACAGGCTGGGGACAGAGTGGCTGGAGAGTGTCCAGGCAGAAATGGACCTGTTCCACTGATGGACAGCAGGCTGGCCATGAGCCAGCAGTGTGCCCAGGTGGCCAAGAAGGCCAATGGCACCTGGCCTGGATCAGGAATGGTGTGGCCAGCAGGAGCAGAGCTGCTGTGCCACCCATGACCTGCACCCAGCTGTGCACACAGACCTTTGCTCTGCAGCTCCAGAGAACAAAATGGCAGTCACCAGTGAAAACTTTGCCGGGAGATCCTTTAGTTTATTTAAAGCCACTGAGAGAACAGCCCCTCATTGACACAGTCTGGGCCCAGCAAATATAGAGAGAATGAAAATGAGAAATGGCACAAACAATGGCCTTTTTTGTGGACAGTGTTTAAGAACTAAAACACAGGGATATAACCCCATACCCAAACCAACAAGAACTATGAAAGATTACTTTTATTAAAATTATTTGCAGAAACTGGCCAGCAATTTAATGTTTCTGAAATTGTCCAGTGACCAGTCTCCACACTGCAGCCTTGAGCTCCTGGTTCCTCAGGCTGTAGATGAGGGGGTTCAGGGCTGGAGGCACCACCGAGTACAGAACTGACAGTGCCAGATCCAGGGATGGGGAAGAGATGGAAGGGGGCTTCAGGTGGGCAAATGCTGCAGTACTGAGGAACAGGGAGACAACAGCCAGGTGAGGGAGGCAGGTGGAAAAGGCTTTGTGCTGTCCCTCCTCAGAGGGGATCCTCAGCACGGCCCTGAAGATCTGCACATATGAGAAAACAATGAACACAAAACAACCAAATGCTAAGGAGGTAGTTAAAATAGAAACCCCAAGTTCCCTGAGCTTGGAGTGTGAGCAGGAGAGCTTGAGGATGTGTGGCACTTCACAGAAGAACTGGCCCAGGACATTGCCATAGCACAGGGGCAGGGAAAATGCATTGGCTGTGTGCAGCAGAGCAGTGAGAAAACCACTGGCCCAGGCAGCTGCTGCCATGTGGGCACAAGCTCTGCTGCCCAGGAGGGTCCCGTAGTGCAGGGGTTTGCAGATGGACACGTAGCGGTCATAGCACATGACAGTCAGGAGGGAAACCTCTGCTGAAATGAAAAACAGAAACAGAAATAGCTGTGCAGCACATCCTGTGTAGGAGATGTTCCTGGTGTCCCAGAGGGAATTGTGCATGGCTTTGGGGACAGTGGTGAGGATGAAGCCCAGGTCGGTGAGGGCCAGGTTGAGCAGGAAGAAGAACATGGGCGTGTGCAGGAGGTGGCCGCAGGCTACGGCGCTGATGATGAGGCCGTTGGCCAGGAGGGCAGCCAGGGAGATGCCCAGGAAGAGGCAGAAGTGCAGGAGCTGCAGCTGCCGTGTGTCTGCCAATGGCAGCAGGAGGAAGTGGCTGATGGAGCTGCTGTTGGACATTTGCTTTCTCCAGACATTGATACCTTTTGCAGGAGAAAACACAATGACAGCTGAGGAGAGATTTCTCTTAGAAGAGTCAAAGCCCTTTCTCACAGACCATTCCCTGCCACTAAGCACCATCCCCCTTGTCTCGGTCTAGGAGAACTTCCTTCATCTTGGCTGCTGTAGCCCTGATTGCTGCTGGCCAATGCTCACTGAGGGGCCAGACCTGGTTCTGCAGGACACCTGGGAGTCAGCCCTGACCCCCAGTCAGTGCAGGGGAACAGTGAGGGCAGGGGCCAGTCCTGGTGGTTGAACTTGGACAAAGAATCTCCTCCTAAGGCACAGGAGCTGCCAGGGTGAAGGGATGGGGATTGCAGGAGGCAGAACAAGAGATTCTGCTGCACCTGGGGAGAACAGAGAGTCCAGTGAGGCAGGAGGATTGTAGGAGGCTTAGTGCAGACTGAGGGGAGCTGCTCTGTCCCTCTCTCCTGTTCTCAGCTGCCCTGGACTTGCACCTTTCTGAGCTCCAGTCCTTTGTTACCCTGGAAAGCCAGGAGACACTGCTGAGAGCAGAGGGATCCCTGGCACACAAAGTGGCTCCTGCCTTTCCCAAAGTCAGGGAGAGTTGGCTCATTCCCAGCCTGCCCTGCCCAGAGCTCCCCAGGGCAGAGGGAGCTGGGGCACCCCATTGCTGTGCTCAGCCTGCACAGGAGGAGAACAAGGGCTGGGCCTGAGCCTGCAGCTGGAACTGGCATTCCCAGAGAGTCCATCAGCACCTGGGCAAGGCAAGGAGAGAGAGAGCCAGGCCCTGAGGAAAAGCCTTTCCCTGCCCAGCCCTGCCCAGCCCCTGCCAGGCAGCAGCAGTGCAGGACAGTGGCCCTCAGGCCCTGGTCAGCAGGGAATGGGCACATGGCAGGAGAGATGCCCTTCATCTCTGGGGCTGCTCTGCCGGCCCAGGAGGGGACTGAGGGCCCTGAGCCCCCGGGCTGAGGGCTGTGCTGGCTGCGAGGGGACACAAGAGCTGTGCTGCTCAGGGCAGTGTGTGCCCTGCAGGGCAGGGCCGGCAGGTGCCACATCTCCCCTGCAGCAGGGCTTCCCTCAGCACTGCCTCCCTCCCTCCCTGCCCACGCCTCTGCTGCTGCAGCTGTCCCAGCCCGAGCTGTTCCTGTGGCCCCGGGCTCCTTCCCTGCCAGTGCTGCCAGAGCCCAGCCCAGCCCCTGGGCCAGCTCTGCCCTGCAGCTGCTCGGGGCTGCAGGGGTTAAAGAACAGCTCCCCCAGGCCTGGGCACCATGGAAAGGGGATGCTGGATGGATCTGGAGACTGGGGAGCTGGAGGCACTTGCTGAGGGTCCCAGGAAAATTATGTCATGTTTTAAGAGCCTCAGTCCCTGTTCTGCCCGGCACAGCTGAGTTTCCTTTCCCACCAAGTAGAGCCAGGGAAAAGTGGGAACACAGGTTCAGGAAAGAAGAGACTCAGGTAGGAAACTCCTGCCCTGAATGAGCTCATGAAAAATCCCCTCAGAAATGACCTGGGCATGATCTGGAGCTGTGAGCAGCCCTGGCCCACACAGCACCCTCTCCACAGCAGCAGGTCCTGCCCTGGCAGGAGTCACTCCTGGCACCCACAGCTCCCCTCCAGCATCCATGGGGAGCTCCCAGGCAGGCTGAGAGCTGCCCCTGGCAGGTGGCAGATCCCCTGGCCTGGCCAGGAGCCCTCAGGGCTGCAGCAGCTGCTCTGCACGACAGCCCTGGGCACCCCTGGCTGCAGCCCCAGCTTCAGCCCCTGCAGCCGTCCCTGGCAGCAGGAGCCGTCCTGCCCTGTCCCTCTGACGGTGCCCAAGGCAGCCCCGCTCTGGAGCACATCCTCCCCCAAAGCAGAAAGGGCAGCAGAGCCATCCTTACAGTCATGTCAGTCCTGTCCTGGGTCAGCTTGAGGAGATCCCTGCAGTCAGAGACTTACTGTGTCAGGAGTGGTGATGATTTCTCCATGAAGAAGCTCAGAATTTTCAAAAGGTGTGAAGATTTCTCTGTGAATAATCTCAGAATTGTCCTTCCAGTTTCTTTAAGCCTTTGTCAGCTTGACTGCTCTCAGGTAACTGCAGGCAGTGCCCTCAGCCCTGCTGGGCTGGGAGAGGAGCTGCTCCTCAGGAGAAATGTCTTTTTGAAGCTCTCCTTGATTGCCAGGAGCTGCCTCTGTGCCAGGAGCCCAGCCCAGCTCAGCAGCACAGACACAGCACCAGGACTTTAATGAGTCTCATGGGGCTTTGGTGTTGTTTACATCAGTCTCAGCCCTGAGAGTGTCTTCAAAAAACTTTTCAAGAACTCAAAATTAAGTTGGAACACTGAAATTTCTTGAAGTTTTAATGGATCCCACTGAGGGGCATGGCTGAGAAAGTGTCCCCAGGTTCCAGTTAGAGCAGAACACTGCAGGCAGTGATGACAGGTGGGGACAAACAAGGCAAAGGTGTCTCTGATGCTGAGCAAACCTGGATGTGTTTCAGGAATGCAAAGGGCCAAGGCCTGAGCCCCAGCCCCTGCCAAGGCAGATCCTGTCCCTCCCTCAGTGCTCAGGGCTCTTCCCGGGACACTGGGATGTGGGGATGTGCAATGCCAAGGGCAGCACCATGGGGCGGCCCCTGCCAGGCTGCTGAGCAGGGACAAGGAGGCAATGAGGCCCCAGGCCTGCCAGGGTCACTTGTCTCCTGCTCATGGCTCAGGCCCAGGGCCAGCAGCCATGGCCCAAGTGCTGCAGGAGTTGGCTGTGTCAGGGCCTTTCAGCTGCTGCCCATCCCTGTGCCCTCTCCAGCCCAGGCTGTCCTACGGTGTCCATGCCCTGTGCCTCTGTCCCTGCAGGCTGTCGTCATCCCCCGGCTGCCCCACCTCGCTGGCCCCTTCCTTTGCTGACAGCTCTGCGTCCTGCCTGCCTCTGCCTGAGCACACAAAGCCTTGGGCTGCTCCAGGCTCCTTCTTGGGGATGTGTTGCACCACAGCCCAGCCCTGGGACAGAAATTCCTTTCTCTCTGTTCCCAGCCTGGGCATCCCCAGTTGCCCTTTGCACTAATTTTTTACTTTTCTGGCTTTTCTCTGCTATTTCAAAAGGATCCACTATCTCTGAAAGCAGCCTTCAATCCCACCCAGGGTTCTCCCCTGCTCTCCTCCGTCTCCCTCCACTGAGCAAAGAGCTTTAGGCCACAAACACCTGGACAAGAAGGATGGTTCTTTTCTACAGGAAGAAAGCCACAGAACCCCAGGGTTTTGAAGGCAGATAGGAAGCACTCACTAGAGGCCAAGGCAAGGCCCAAGCTGTCTGTCCTTACAGCTTTTGTCTGAAAGGAACCCTTGGATACATGGGGAGTTCTGGAGGTGGAATTCCATTTCAGCTGTGGGTGTCTGGACCAGAATGACAGTTCTTCTCTACAGGAAGGGATGGGCAGAGCCCCAGTGTTTCACAGGCAGATGAGAGCTGGCTCTCAGGAAGCCACGGGAACCTAGAGAATTCTGTCAGTTTTTTTCTGGAAGCTATCCTTGGATTCAGATATTTTTGAGGCAGATTCCCAGCTTTGGCCATAGATGCCTGGACTTGAAAGATGTTTTCTCCGGAAGAAAGAAAGAAGGAAGAGAAGCATGGTCCCCCAGTATTTTGAAGGCAGATGAGGGGTGGCCCCCAAGAGGCCAAGACCAGCCAGAGTTGTCTGTCCTGGCGGGTTTCAAATTGGGAACAATCCTTGGATATAAATAAATTTGGAGGTAGAATCATAACTTTGGCCATGGGAACCTGGATGAGTTCTTTCCCACAGGAAGGAAAGCATGGAACTCTAGGGGTTCAGAGACAGATGAGGACAGCCCTCAACATGCCAAGGTCATTTGGACCAGTCAGGCAGCCCCCAGGAGGCCAAGCCAAGCAGACCTGTTCTATGCTGGGGCCCTGCAGCATCACTATTGTCCCTTGGTTCCATGAAGCCCCGTAGTATCAGAACAGATCTTTGTTTCCATGAGGCCCAGAAATATCACAGTGATCTCCTTGGATCCACAGTGTCACAATGGTCCCTTAATCCATGAGACCTGGCAGTGTCACAATGGTTTCCTTGGTTCTATGAGGCCCTGTGATGACACATGGTTCCATGGAGACTCAGAGTTCCAGAATGGTCTCATTGCTCTCATGAGGCCCTGCAGTGTCACAATGGTCTCCTGGGTTCCACAACGTCCTGCAGAGCCCCTTGATTCAATGAGGTCTCAAAGTGCAATAATAGTCTCCAGGATTCCATGAGGCCTTACAGTGTCACAGGGGCACCTTGGATCCCTGAGGCCCTGAAGTATGGAAAGGCCCCTTGATTCCATTGGGCCCTTCACTGTTACATGAGTTCTTAGTTCCATGGAGCCCTGCAGTGTCACAATGGTCTCCTTGGTTCCATGGTGCACAGTGTCACAATGGTCTCCTTGGTTCTACAAGTCCCCAGAGTGTCACAATGGCCCCTTGCTGCCATGAGGCCGTGCAATGTCACAATGGTCTCATTGCTTCCATGAGGCCCTGCAGTTCCACAGGGGCCCTTTGGTGTCACAAGGCCTTGAAGTGTCACAATAGTCTCCGCAGGTTCCCCCACCGGTTCACAACGGTCTCCTTGTTTCCACAGTCAGAATGTCCCTGTGGTCTCATGTAGCCCAACAACATCACTATGATCCCCTTGATTCCATGATGCCTTGCTGTGCTACAATGACCCATTGGTTATACAGGGCCCTACAGTGTCACAATGGACTTTTGGCTCCATGAGCTTTCATACTGCCAACAACAGTCTCCTTGGTTCCACAGTGCCACAAGGGACCATTTGTTCCATGAGGTTCAGTGGTGTAACATGGACACCATGATCCCATGAGGTTCTGCAGTGTCACAATGGATTCCTTGGTTCTGCAGCCCTGCTGTGTCACAATGGACCTGTAGTTCCATGGGGTTCCGTAGCGTCACCATGGTCTCTTTGGTTCCACAAGGCCTTGCTGTGCCACAATGATCCCTTGGTTCCATGAGGTTCTGTACTGTACACAGATTCTCCTTGGTGTGGGAGGACAGATTGAAAAGAGAATAGAGATAGTGCTGAAGGCAATCTCACCCCTGATAAATTGCAGCTGTAGTAATTCCCAAGAGTGGGAACAGCCTTGCCCTTAATAGATCCCAGCTATGTCCAATGAGAATGAGTGTTATAACACATTGAGTTGGCTGGGCAAGAGTCTTTTGGAGTGTGCAGGCTGTGCTGTGAGGAAGAAGGGTCAAATAGGCATGTGAGCGACAGAGAGGGTCTGGTGCTCATTCAAGGGACAGGAAAGATTTAGCCAGTCCTGCAGGAGGAAGAGAGAAGGAGCCAGAAGGCTGTGTGGAGCTGCCTGTGGGTAGGCTACAGAGAGAAAGCTGTAAGAGGTTTTAGATAATAAGAGAGTGACACCTGTGTCAGTCGAGGCTCCACTGTCAACTGGTGCCCCCTAAGAGGACAGGGCAGCAATGAATGGTGACCCTGACATGATCCTGGCTGATGACTACAGACCAGTGAGACAGTGAGATGGTGGAACACAGCTGAACTGACCCAGGTTGGTCAAGAGCCTGAAGATCAGAGCAGGTGAAGAGAGTCTGAGAGCAAAATAGGGAGACCTGAGAGCCTAAAAATGCAGATGAATTGCAGCCAGGTGGATCTGAGAGCTTGAAAGCAATGTAGGCAGAACTGAGAGCCCAAGAGTCTGAATAACTTATGAGACACTGGCCCCAAGGTATGGCCGCAGTTTGTGGGATCCTGGGGCAGCACATGCCAGTGTTCACGGCAGCAATGCGTAGCTAGAAGTGGCAGCAGAGCTTTGAGAAGGTGGAGTCGGAGCGGAACAAAGGGAATGTAAGAAAAGCTTGGAGTGAGCAACTAACGCAAAAAAAAATGGAGGTGACCAAACTCAAAGAGAAGAAACATCATGAAAATGAGTTGGGAACTGTACGAGGGAAAGCGTTGAAAAGAACTATACAAGAAGGAGAGTAACAGCAAGCAGAGATGTTGCTTCAGCCAACAGAAGAACTGAAATTGCAGAAGACAAAAGCAACAAAAACTGGAAAAGGAGCAAGAGAATTTACTAAAGCGGCAGTGGGAGATAGAGACAGATTAGTTTTATTATTCAGTTCAATGTGTTTATTTGCTGGTGAAACATACATATTGTAATCAAAAGTTAAGTTTCCATAGGCATAGATATCAGTAGGCATAAGAACAAAAGCGAATATCCCATGTAAGAGAATGATGTTCTATACTGTTAAGAACAAAACTAAACCAAAACGAACAGAACTAAACCAAATCAAACAAAGAAGAGTGAGTTAACAATTACAGAGAAAGGAACAGAAAAGGTAGTTCTCCCACTGTAAACTTTCGCTCTGAGTCTACATTTCAAATAACACAGTTGTTCCATCTGCAGGAGGATTTCTCCTCAGGAGAAATGTCTTTTTGAAACTTTTCTTTGTTGCCAGAGCCCGGCCCAGCTCAGCAGCACAGACACAGCACAAGGACTTTAATGAGCCTCTCATGGATTTGGTGTTGTTTACATTCAACTTCGTCCCTGAGAGAATGTTCAAAAACTTCCCAAGAAATCAAAGTTAAATTGAAACATTGAAGTTTCCTAAAGTTTTAATGGGTCCCAGAGAGCAACCTGACTGGGGAAAGTTTCCCCAAGTTCCAGTTAGAGCAGAACACTGCAGGCAGTGATGACAGGTGGGGACAAACAAGGCAAAGGTGTCTCTGGTGCTGAGCAAACCCAGATGTGTTTCAGGAATGCAAAGGGCCAAGGCCTGAGCCCCAGCCCCTGCCAAGGCAGATCCTGTCCCTCCCTCAGTGCTCAGGGCTCTTCCCAGGACACTGGGATGTGGGGATGTGCAATGCCAAGGGCAGCACCATGGGGCGGCCCCTGCCAGGCTGCTGAGCAGGGACAAGGAGGCAATGAGGCCCCAGGCCTGCCAGGGTCACTTGTCTCCTGCTCATGGCTCAGGCCCAGGGCCAGCAGCCATGGCCCAAGTGCTGCAGGAGTTGGCTGTGTCAGGGCCTTTCAGCTGCTGCCCATCCCTGTGCCCTCTCCAGCCCAGGCTGTCCTACGGTGTCCATGCCCTGCGCCTCTGTCCCTGCAGGCTGTCGTCATCCCCCGGCTGCCCCACCTCGCTGGCCCCTTCCTTTGCTGACAGCTCTGCATCTTGCCTTTCTCTGTCTGGGCACACAACGCCTTGGGCTTGATACCAAAAGGGTAATTCCATTTCTACCCTGGCTGTGAAGTTTTAGCCGAGAAACCAGTCACATAAAGGGGCTGTTTTTCATGTGAGGATGGTTGGAAGACAAAAAGAAGACATCTGGCTCGAGTGTAGTGATAGAAAAAACCAAGGAGTGAGTCTGGGAAGTTCAAGTGCCTTTTATGGATATGTGTAGATATGAATACACATTTATGAGTGACTGTATGTAAGCAACACCCTGGTAGAATTACATGTTCATGTAAGGTTAGGCATTACCCCGCTTGATCTGAGGTCCAAATCAAGGACACCCTTCTAAATAGCAAATTAGTGTTGAGTCTTATTCTGGTATTTCAGATATTTGATGATGACAGGGCCTCACAGAACCAAGGTCTCTTACAGTGACACTGTGCAAACTCATGGAACAAAAGGTCCATTTGGACACAGCGGAACCTCATGGAACTAAAATCCATTTTGGCACTTTGGGGCCACACTGAAGCAATGGTTCCCTGTGATACTGCAGTTCCAAGGAGACCACTGTGACAATGAGAAACCTCTTGGAACCAAGGAGCCATTTCTGACACGGCAAGGCCTCGTGGAACCATGGGTCCATTGTGACACTGCAGAGCCTCACAGAACCAAGGTGACCATGGTATAGTACAGAACCTCATGGAACCAAGGGTGCATTATTAATGTGTGTGGCCCCATGGAACCATGAGCCACTGTGACACAGTGTGGCCACATGGAACCAAGGGGCCATTGTGACACTGAGGATCCAAGGAGCCCATTGTGACTGAGGAACCTCATGGAACCAAGAATCACTGTTACTCTGTGGATGGAGCCCTATGGAACCAAGGGGACCACAGTGACATTGGGGGGCCTCATGGAACAATGGAGACTCTTCTGACACTTTGGGACCCACTGGAACCAAGGGGCCATTATAGCATGGCAGGGCCTTCAGTAGTGGATGGAGAAGTGGATCTTCTGCAAATCAACCCCAGAGCCGGACACAGGGACAAGGGGCTGGGCTGTGTGACCAGGACATCAAGGATGTGCATGATCCAGATCACTGTGGCCTGGCTTGGGTTCCCCAGGGCAGGAAAGATGTCTGGCAGCTGCAGCAGGGTTAGGGAAGGGCCCCAAGGTGGGGCTAGAGCCCTTGGCTGTGAGCAGAGGCTGAGGGAGCTGGGCTTGTCCAGCCCAGAGCAGGGAAGGCTGAGGGGCTCCTCATGCCAGCCTGGCAGTGCCACCGAGGAGGTGATGGAGAACTGAGAGCCAGGCTCTTCACTGGGGGCCTGGTGGGAGACAAAAGACAGTGGATGGAAGAGGCAAGAGGGGAGCTTCAGCCAGGACAGGAGGAGATAAAATGAGTCAGGATAGTTTCAGCATTTCCTCCCCACGAAAAGCAGCCTGCCCCCCTTCTCCATCCACCACTGACAGCTTTGCATATAGGGCACTGTTGGAGCTGTTTTGACCTCCAGTCCAGGCAGAGCATCCTGATACAACACCTTGATTGTACATATCTATCTGAGTATCGTCTTTGTTGAAAACTGGTATTGCAGAGAAATCCCTTGTGGATGGGGGATGGGGGATGGACATGCAGCTGGGACATAGCACAGAAAGCTGAAGACAGAATTGTGGTGGGTATGAAATAGCATCATGTTCAACTTTTGTTTGTTTGCAATGAAGAGAAACTGTCCTCAGCTGCTCTGAGTCCCAGGGACTGGATGAGGGAAATGGTGGGGTGGGGGTAGGGACAAAGTGTGATTGATTGTCAGCCATGAAGGGTCTTGATTTTCAGATCTATTTGCACTGCATTAGGAGGTGCTGGGGATCAATATCAACTGGAGATGGCTGATATCAATCTATAAACAGGAAAAGAAACCTAAACAGGAAAAACAATTATTTCTTTATTGTTTTTAATATAGTACATTCACTTTGAATACACTCCTGAAATCGGTCTAATTAACTACAGAAGAGTTGAAAACCTCAGTTATTCCCAGGGGCTTGTCGTGTTTGGGTGTTTTCACCAAATGTTAATGAGTTTTTTTCAATGAATATCTCCACTGAAGAACTCACAAAAGATGAGGCCTCTGGAAAATGAAAATTCATCACCCTCCTTCAAGTCACTGAGGATCCATTCTCATTTGAGCAGGAATGAACAGAAATGGGCACAGCTTTCTGGTTGCTCCAGCTTTGGGATGGGCCCTGGGCCTGGAGCAGGAACAGCTCCTGAGGGCCACAAGGCCGGGGCTGTTGTGCTGGCCTGGGCAGATGGGATGGCAGCAGGGGCTGCAGAGCTCTCAGGATGTCCTGGAGAGGAGAGCAGGGCACCCAGGGAGCCTCCTTTTGCCTTGGCGAGGCACCTTCCCCCATGGCTGGGGCTGAGCCCTCTCTGAGCTGCAGCTGCTGCTGTGCCCTTCCGAGGGGCTGAGGCCGTGGGGCCCCTGCCCAGAGCAGCCTGCCCTGAGCAGAGCTGTGGGGCCAGAGCCGGCTGGGCTGTGCTGGGGAGAGGCCCTTGGTGCTGCAGAGAGCTCAGGGCAGCTGGCAGAGCTTGGAGGGAGCTGGGCTGGGCTGAGAGAGCCTGGCACAGAAACCATCAGTGTCCATCTCAGCCTGTGCGAGCGTGCAGGGGCAGGACTCAGCCCAGGCCTTGTGGGGCAGGGCCAGCGCCTGTGGAAGGCATTGAAAACAGGCAAGTGGCCCAGAGAGGAGGCTGCTCTGTGCCCTTGGTGGCATGGACAGAGCAGGGAGGGGGCCCAGGACATTTGTCACTGCCAGCCTCTGTCCCCAGCCATTGCCAGCCCTGGCTGCTCAGCCCAGGTTTGCGGGGCAGTTTGGCTGTGGCCCAGCTCCATCCTCCTGCGGGGCTCAGGGCCTGTTCCCGGCCATGGCCAGCCCTGCCCGGTCTCTCTGCTGGCCCAGAGCCCGGCAGAGCCCGGGGCAGGGCTGTCTGTGCAGCCCCACAGGTGCCACGGGCTGTGCAGGAGCTGGCAGAGGCTGCCCAGCAGGGAGGCCATGGGGCACAGAGCCCCAAGGCTGCTGTGGGCACCACGGCACAGGGGCCGTTCCCACCCGCAGTGCTCCTGTCCTGCCCTGGGCCTGCACAGGGGCTGTGGCACCATGGCTGGGCCAGCGCGGCACAAAGGGGCCACGCAGCCGCTGCCGGGGCTGACAGCAAGGCCAGGCACAGACAAGGAATTGCTGGGCATTGCCTGGGCTGGGCAGGGCTGACTGTGGGAAGGGCAGAGCTCAGCCACTTGCTTCCATGAGGCCCATCGTGTCACAATGGCCCCTTGGTTCCATGAGACCCTGTAGTGTCATAATGATCTCCTTGGCTCTGCAGTGTCACAGTCGGACTCCTGGTTACATGAGACCCCAAAGTGTCACAATGGATCCTTGTTTCCATAAGGTCTCACTGTGTCACCATATTCTCATCAGGTCAATCAGGCTCCACAGTGTCCCAATGGTCTACTTGGCTCTGCAGTTATAAAATGGCCCTTGGTTCCATGAGGCCCTGCAGTGCCACACTGGCCCTTGGTTATACAAGACCCCACAGTGCCACAAGGATGCCTCTGCTTTCACAAGGCCCTGAAGTGTCAAAATGGCCCCTTGGTTCCTTGAGGCCTCAAAGTGTCACAATGGCCCCTTGCTTCCATGGGACACCCCAGTGTCACAAGGGTCTCCTTGGTTCCTCAGTGTGACAATGCACCCTTGGTTACAGGAAGCCCTGCAGTGTCACAATGGACATTTGCAGGGCTGGAGCACCTCTGCTCTGGAGCCAGGCTGAGAGAGCTGCAGCTGTTCAGCCTGGGCACCAGAAGGCTCCAGGGAGACATTAGAGCCCATTCCAGCACCTAAAGGGGCTTTGAGAGAGCTGGAAAGGGACTTTGGACAAAGGCCTGGAGTGACCGGACAAGGGGGAATGGCCATGAGGGGAAGAAGGGCAGATTTAGATGGGATATTGAGAAGAAATTCTTCCCAGTGGGAGTGGTGATTCCCTGGCACAGGTTACCCAGAGAGGCTGCAGACTCCCCACCTCTGGAGGTGTTCAAGGCCAGGTTGCATGGAGCAATCTGGTCCAGTGGAAGGTGTCCCTGCCCATGGCAGGAGATTGGAGCTGGATGATCTTTAGGATTCCAACCCAGGCCATTCCGTGATCCTAGATTTGCCCCTCCATTACCTCATTGAGCAGCAGGTTGACATGTTCCTTTTGCAGCCATTTACTGCAAACACAGCAACTGAATTAACTTTGCTTTGGATGTTGCCTGCAGCCTCCATCAGCTCCAGCTGAGCTTTGGCTTTCCTAAACTTATGGATACACGTTCCCATCAGATTTCTGAATTCTTCCTCTCTAGCTTGCCCTCATTTTCACCTTCTGGTGGTTGTGTTGTGGCTCATCCCTGTCATTTATCCCTGAGGCAGCACAGTTCCCCTGCCCAGCACAGGCCCCACATTCCCCTCATCAGGCATGGTACAGCACAGGGTGTGTTTTGGGTGGGCAAATGTTCCCCACCAGAGTGTCCACACCAGACCTCAGTGTTGAGTTCCAACACCCACATCCCATGGCAGGGTTCACAGAGAGCCCTGCCCTAGGGTCTGCCAAGGGCTGGGTGAGGAGGGAGCCTGGGACAGGGTGGCTGAAATCATCAGGAGGAAGAAGATAACCAGAGAACAAATAGACCAACAAACTAGGGTGAGTTTCCAGGTCTGAAAGAGGCTGCTGGAAGAGGCCGGAGGGATGGTCAAAGCCCTGGGGCACCTTCTCAGACTGGCCATGCCACCAAGGCCACAGACCAACCTCCTCAGCGCTGCACCTGCCTGTGTGAGATCCCTGCCAGGGGACTGGCACAGCCCCACAAACCTGCTGGAATGTGTCCTGGCCCTGCAGAGTCACACAGCTCAGCTGACATGGGTGGGTTTTATCTCCTGGGAACTTCCCAGTCTCACCCAGCTTCTGTCCAGCTCTGCCCACCTCCCCTGCCCTAACCCCAGTCCAGCTCAGCCCAGCCCAGCCCAGCCCAGTCCAGCTCAGCCCAGCCCAGCAGCCAATTCTGAATGAGCCCCATGGTAGTGCCCTCTCTGGGGTGCTCCAGAGATGGGTGCACCTGATATGGGATATGAAAATTCAAGATTTTAGCGGCAGCTTTTGGTGATTTTGTAGAAGTAAAAAACCAGTTTGTACTGATAACACAGAGAAGATTAGCTATTAAGCTAGGCTGCTAGGTAGTTACTAGGTAGCTACTAACATATAGGTAAGATGTATAACGTTGAAACTTAGCAAAGCTGCACCTAGGCATTTGTCAAAAATTGATAAGGAAGAACTTTGTGGCTTGGGGGTCAGCAAGAACAAGGCTCCTGTTTTGGCCAGGGCAAACTGACCTGGGAACTAGCCAAATCCTTACTGTGCCTGCCCAGTCAAGAAGAGGACATTTGGAGGAAGACTATTTTACTTCATCAGAATACCCTGGCCCACGACCACCAGAGGGGACTCTGCAGCGGCAGGAATATCTTCTGGCTAATTTTAATACAAAGTGAGGTTAGGCGGACGTAGGTAATATATAGGTGTATTGTGAAATTGAATGCATACACTTCAAATGCATAATACTTCAAAAGATAGATAAGAGAAAGTCACCGGAGCACACACAGTTTGGAGGAAATGTCCCCCTCTGTGTCCCAGCTGGAAATTAAACATACCTGCTTTAGAATTTTCTAATTAAAGTCCTTATTCTACTCTTTATTTGGGGACCTCGATGGGACTTCAACTGGCTGCAGAAGCACTTGGGAGGCTGGACCCCCCCAAGGTGCACCCTGGATCTTTTCCAGAGGGGAATCTGCTCCCTGGCTGCTCCTGCAGGGAAAAAACAAGGACCTTCCACATGGCAGAGAAGGTATATTTTATTGACTATTAAGGGAGGGCACTGAAGCTAAACCAATAAGCTGGAAATGTTTGCACGAGGTTAAGTATCTGTCAGAGACATCTGGTATAGTAATTTTGGAAATATGGAAAAAGGGAATTTCTGGTGACCCCACTGGGTGGCCCCTGGCAGATGTAGGTGTAATCTGAGCAGAAACCAAGATATTACCAGTATTATTTATTACTTGGTTACTATACCATAAATATCCTGTAAAATTGTGTTTGTTTTAAGGTTTTGTTAATGAGTGGTGGGAAAAAGGCTTTCTGTAAGGTGATTTATGTAAGGTGATTTATGTGGGATGAAAAGCCAGTGATATATGCTGTGTGGGATATGTGGTTTTGATGTATTGCCTTTTGAAAGGAATTTTGGAGTTTTTGCACTAGCTGTATTCATTTTTGTGGAAACACTCCCCTCTTGTGACAACCAACTATAACTGCAATTGAGTTCCTGTTCTGTATTTGTGTGACTGTGATTGCTAAGTTTGAACATTTGATTGTGTGAATGAGATGTGCCAGCAGACACAGAGTGAGTGCAGAGCCCCGATCTGCGTTTCCTTCCCTGGGTGACCGGAACGGGCAGAGACAGGCAAAGCGTGGGAATACAGAGTGGGAGCACAGGAGAGTGTGCAGTGTCTGAGAGTGCTGTGCCTGAGTGTGTGGTGATTACTGTGTGTTTTATTGGGTGTTTTAAACGTGGCTAGATGAGTGGAGAGAACTCTTCTCCCTCAGTGGTTTGGACTTGACTTGTGGGAGTATGTGAATCGAGCACATTGCTGGGTAAAAACCAAAATAAATGAACAGGTTTTATTAGAAGGTGTATATAAGACCTCTGCAGGAAGGCTGGTAGCCTTGGATTGGAAACAACCTGCAGTAGAGGATCTGGATCTTCCAAGAGAGAGGAACTGGATAACTTGTTTCTGTGGAAATTCCAGGACAATTAACTTTTTGAGAGAGTGGCATCCTGTGTGGGTGTTAATATAGTGTAAGATTTGTACAAGGCATTGGTATTATTATTTTGTTAGGCAACAGAGTGTATGTACTTGAGTGTGAGCAAGAACAACACCTTAGGCAAGTGGATTTGGAACCCGAGATCTTAAAGTTTGTGTGTGGAAAGTCACATTTAGTACCTGAAACAGGGGGATTCCACCCCTGCAGATCCACTGGTTATAAAAATTAAGCTGGGAAAAGAGGTGGAGAAAGTGAAAATCATGGTGGATACAAGACCAACATATTCAGTTTTAAATAAAGCTTTACTGCCAGTGGGGAATGACTATGTTACAGTCCTGGTTTAGGGCAAATTTGGGAGGAAATCTCAGAATAAGGTCCCTCTGGGAAGCAAACCCAAATGTCCAATTGGTCTGGGAAAAAATCTCCTTAGAGAAAAGAGGAAAAAACTATTTATTTAACAAACATAGTGCCTACGAGCATAAAAAATGAATAATATGAAACAATTAAACCTCTCACCACTCTGAAGAGAGAGGCAAAATTGAGGAAAGTCCTTGCTGTAGGTTGTAGCTCAGCTCATTCGGTCTCTTATCAGTCCCTCTGATGCTGGAAAATGCTGTCCTGGGCCCCGGTGGGGTGAAGGTGCTGAGCTCCTGGTGCTCTTCTGGGTTTTCAGCCCACAGCAGGTTTAAACAGTCCCAAGAAAAAGGAAAAAACAGTCCAGGGACCTTCTCTGCCTCTAAAGCTAGCTAAAACTAACTAAAAGCACAGGAGATCCCTGTCCCGCTGTCTGTCCGTGCCTCAGATGAACACAGTCCAGGAGCCGGAATGCGGAGGAGTGAGTGCAGCTTCTGAAAACAAACTTGGCCCTTCTCTGTCTCCCTGCCTCGCTCTCAGAACCAGGCTTAAAGGTACAGAACACAATATCCAACACAAACAGAACAGACAGCTGGA
Source organism: Hirundo rustica (assembly GCF_015227805.2). Lineage (NCBI taxonomy): Eukaryota > Metazoa > Chordata > Aves > Passeriformes > Hirundinidae > Hirundo > Hirundo rustica. Next base: position 36,239 of record NW_026690208.1, read on the forward strand.
GATACAAGTACCATAAAGTCACCCTAGGACAAGGGGGCAACTGGCCAGTCTAAAATAGCACATTTTTGTAAGCCATTATAATATAAAGATGGAAAACAATGGGAAATATGGGAAACAAAAGTTTTTATCCATGCCTAACTCCCCAGAGTCACTCTTAGGGAGAGATTTATTAGACAAATTATAGGCAACCATTTATTTAAAATTGGGAGATTACTCTAGAGGTCAATGATCAAAACTATGTAGTGTAGAGTATGGGCTTCCAATATATCAGGGAGAGGAAAAAATGAACCCCCAGTACAATTCAATCTTAAGGATGGGAAACAACTAGTTAGAATCAAAGAGTATCCCCTGGGAAAAGAGAATAGGGAAAGAATTAACTTGACAATTGAAAACTTCTTATAGTTGGGGTTCCTAAAGGCATGTCAGTCCGATTTTAACACTCCTACCTCTCCAAAACTTGATGGGTCATATCAAGTTGTACAGGATTTACGAGCTGTCAACAAGATAACTGAGGATCTTTACCCTGTAGTGGCAAAGCCATACACCTTGTTAACGTGTTTAACACCAGAGTTAACTTGGTTTACCGTTCTAGATTTAAAGGATACATACTTTTGCTTCTCTCACCATGAAGCCAGACAGAATTTTTTTGCATTTGAATGTGAAAACTCAGCTCACATGGACAGTGCTTCTGCAGAGGTTCAAAAATTCACCCTCCTTGTTCGGAGAACAACTTGCAAAAGACTTGGAATCCTGGGAAGCACCACCAGGAGAAGGGAAATTGTTGCAGTATGTAGATTACATCCTAATAGCTACTCCAACAGAAGAGGGGTGTGTGGCCTGGACAGTAAGCCTTTTAAATTTCCTGGGGCTTCAGGGGTACAGAGTATGGAAGAAAAAGGCTCAAGTGGTAAAGCAGAAGGTGATTTACCTGGGTTATGAGGTCAGTGCTGGACAATAGACTTTGGAAAAAGAGTGCACAGAGGTAATATGCCAAACCCTGAAACCCCAGACAATAAAGGATCAGAGAACCTTTTTGGGAATGATGGGGTAGTGCAAATTATGGATCTACAATTACAGGCTATTTGTGAAACCTCTGTATGCGCTCACTGCAAACTGAAACAAAGACCTCCAGTGGACAAAGGAAGCCACACCGGCCTTTGAACAACTAAAGGAAGCTCTCATGTCAGCTCCAGCTCTGGAACTTCCAGACGTGAGTAAACCATTCTTTCTCTTTTCCCATGAGAAACAGGGGATTGCCCTGGGAATACTGGCACAGGACCTGGGCCCATATCGAAGGGCAGTTGCTTACTTTTCTAAGCAGCTGGATGCAGCAGCCAAAGGACAGCCAGGTTGCCTTAGAGCTGTCGCAGCTGCGGTGCTGAACATCCAAGAAGCACGCAAGTTCACCTTGGGCCAGAAAATGACTGTGCTAGTGTCTCACACAGTGTCTGCAGTGTTGGAAGTAAAGGGTGGCCATTGGCTTTCCCTGTGGGATTGCCTGGCTCTTTCCTGCTCCAAGATCAGGGCAAATAAAACTCAGGAGATGTTTTTGAAGTCTCACTCTGAAATATATTATCCTTATCTATTACAAACACACAAGATGTGAGCTTTCTCTAACAAGTTGTCACGATCCGCTCGTACAAGCGGGGGTCGTGATGGTTCGTTTACTGATCTCAGAGTGCAAAACACAACACAGAGGGGATTTCAGCATTAAAACAAATGCACCTTTTATTGATTGACCATAGCAAATGCAATAGAGGGATTAAGAGTGAGAGAAAGAGATAGAGAAAGAGATAGAGGAAAGGGGGGGATATAGCTACCAAACGTGGAGACGGAGTCCTCGTGGTCCGGTCGATGGGTCCGCCCGTCACGTCGGGGAGAGTCTCTCTCTCAAAATCTCTGGTTAACTCAGGGGTTTTTATTATAGTCCTCAATCACAGGGGGGAACAGGTAAATCTACTGAAGCCACCAAGGGGGAACAGGTAGTCCATGTCCTTAGCAGTAAGCGAGAGCCATTGTCTTCTTGGTCCAACGATCACGCCTCCAGGCAAACATCTCGCTTCAGTTAAGTCAGTCCACACCCCCTGAATTAGGGTTGCAGGGGTCTCATGTCTCAGTCCTTGAGAGGGGCTTCATATAGGGGTCTCAATCTCAGTCCTTGGAAGGGGACTTTGATCTCTGTCTGTCACGGTGGTTGTGAAGCAGATGAAGGATTTTCCGTGGGGGACCACCAAAGTTACCCCAGAAAGTTCCCTTGGCCAAGAGGTGGGGAAATTCATAGGCTATTGTCATGAAGCAGGGACCGTGAAGCAGATGTAATCTTCAGGTACAGAACTACCATTACACTGCTCAAAGCCCGTGTACCGTGGCATGGTGACACAGGAAAATGCACCTGCAGACGATTGGCAAGCATCCACCTCGAGCAGGCCAGAACTGCAGTGGGGTCCTCAGGATCCTTATGACGATCGTGAGGCAAATGAGGGGAACTTCAGACAGACTCTTACACAAGTGGAGAAAGTGAGCTGAAATGGTGTCTATTCAAGGCTATTTAAGTCCCAGTTATCCAATAAACAGTTGACATCTATATTATTTATGCTTCTAATCCAGTTATAATCACCCAAAACACGCAATGCAGATTTCTTTCACCTGATTACAGAAAACCACCCAGATTTGTGAAGAAGAAGGTTAAGAAGAAGGACAAAGACAACACCCCAAATCCTCCATCTTGACTCACATGCACTACTATACACTAAAACCCCAAACTCTAAGCTTCTAGGACTCCCACATTTCCCCTCAGCAGTTCCTGAAATACCAAGCTATCATGATAGAGCAAGATAATGTAGAGATAGCCGTAACTAACATAGTCACCCCAACTTCTTTTCTCAGCGGAAATCAAGGGGAGCCGGTACATCATGACTGCCTGCTGACGATCAAAGCCACTTGCTCTAGCTGCCCAGATTTGAAGGACGCCCCTTTGGATGATGCAGAAACCTGGGTCACTGATGGGAGCAGTTATTTACATTGTCAGTGGAAAGCGACATGCTGGGTATGCTGTTACCACCTGCAGAAAGGCTTTTGAATTTGGACCCTTAGCAGCAGGTAGCTCTGCACAAAAGGCCAAGATAATTGTTTTAACCTGTGCCTTGGAATTAGCAAAGAAAAAGAGAATAAACATCTATATAGACTCAAGATATTCATTTGGGGTTGTACATGCATATGGAGCCATCTAAAAGGAAAAGAAACTGTTGAATTTGCAGGAGAAGAACATCACACATGCACAAGAGATAATGTGACTATTGGAAGCCGTCCAGATGCCTGAGAAGGTGGCAGTCATGCACATTAAGGCACACCAGAAGGTGAGCTCAGAACTGGAGAAAGGAAATGAGCTGGCAGACAGGGAGGCAAAAGAAGCAAGAGGTGAGAGAACAGTAGAAGGAGCCTTGATTCCAGATGGTTGGATTTCCCCCAAAGGTAAGCCAGCATATAATAAAGAAGACAGAAAACTAATTAAGGGCCAAGGGAGAACATATAACCAGGAGGGATGGGCTGTAGCAGCAGAAGGGAAGCTAGCTATCCCCTCCCATTTACTACAGTCACCAGTAAGGGAGGAACATAAGAAAACACACTGGGGAATTGATGCCTGGCATAACTATTTAACTGAAAAGATTACCTTTGTCCAAGTGACTCAAAATTGTGATTTTTGCCTCCAGACTAAACCAAATAATACCCCCAATCCAAAACCTGGGCAAATTGGAAAAGGTCATGGGCCTGGGAAGCAGTGAAAAATTGACTTTTCAGAAATTCCAAGAAAAGCAGGGTATTGATATTTTTTGGTACAAACCGATACCATTTCAGGGTGGCCAGAAGCTTTCCCCACAAGGACAGCTAAAGCTCGAGAGGTAACAGTATCCTCAGAGAGAGGACCACATTTTATTTCAAAAATAGTGTAGCTAGGGATTATTTACCCTGGCCTCAATCATTCCCACTGGCATTGCTGCGAATTCAGACTAAACCCAGAACAAAAGAAAAGTTCAGTCCTTTCCTTTATGGAAGACCATGTAGGGTACAGAAAGGAATATCCTCCCAGACTGGGGAGGAAACACTGACCACCTTCATGGTGACCTTGAGTCAGCAACTCAGAAACACTGAAAAACATGAGGGTAGAACTCAAAGCAGAGGGTTGGATGAGCCAGTGCATTGTCGGGGGATTTCCCCGACATTCAGGTGATTTTAGAGTCTTTCGCCCTCTGCAAAGCTCTGTGCCAAACGGATGAAAGAGACGTAGTCTTCAGGTTCTGATTTTTCAAGGTTGCATGCTTCGTTTATTTCTCTTATCTTACGATTTTCTCAGTGCCCAACAAGATGTTCGCAGCTGCTCGGGCATCTGACGACTCCTCCCGAGCTGGGCTGTCCTTATCTTTTATACTAATTGCCATGTGTTCTTTATTTATCATTTCTTGCCAATGCCTATTACTAATACTAAACAGGTCATCTCTACCTTGACCCAATCCCCATTAAACTACTTTGTGCCACCGTCACTGCTGAAATGGAGCGAGGGAAGGAGAAAGAAGAAGCAGGAGACAACGCCCCAAATCCTCCATCTTGCCCCCATTCACTTCAATGCTAGAAACCTAAATCTACTGTTTTTTCACCCTGTGATAAGCTAAACTACAATCTTTCACGCTCTTGTGGCCTGGAATCCATCCCGCAGTGCAGGAAGCCTTTCCCATGGACTGAGATCAAAGCCAGTGTCTCTCTGGGCTCTGGGCTGGGGTCCCAGACCCCCCTGTCCAGGTCCCTGACCCTCCAGGGCAGCCAAAGGAATGCCCTGGACTCCAACACCTGCTCTGCTGTAACCATTTAGAGCTGACTGTTCCAAAAGCAGAGGGCACTGGGGCACCTCTCTACAGCTGATGATCAGTGGGAAGTGAAGGCTTCAGTCCTTCAGGAGCTGTTGAGAAGCACTGACGGCCCCTTGGGAAAGAAGAGTTTGGTGTTGGGATTTTGCTCAACTGGTGTTGCAGAGATATTCTTCAGGCTCTCAGCAGTGTGGTTTCTAGAGTGGGATTTGAGCAGTCATGACTTCCTCTGGCCCTGAGCCTTTGTGAGAAGCCAGGAGAGAGAAAGCAGCTTCCTTGGCACACGCTCCAGAGAAAGACTGGAAAGGAACACTCTCTTGAGGATAAGCGTGCCTTGGGTTGGGCAAAACTGGGTTAATTTGGTGAGAGTCTGTTAGAGAAGAGGAGAATACAGGTTGTATAAGCTCTGCTGTTGCCTGATACCATAGCTTAAATTTAGGGAAATTAAGCCTTTCTGATTTTTATGGTTCCCTCTTTAGTCTTCCCTTTTCTTATATCCCACAAGAGACCAGGGTGTATGGTTTCCACCCTAAACGCACACAATGCTTGTCTTACAGGTTTGTAAACCCCACTGTGTTACCCTGTTTTTTCTGAGTTTCTTTATTAGCCTTTTGATTTTCATAAATGGAGTCAGATCTTTTAGTTACTGTAGAATATTAGAGCAGTTTTCTACCTTTCCCACAGATGTAACATAAACAAATCCTTTGTTTTTCATTCTCTGTCCCTTGTTTGCATATTTCTAACCTGAAAACAATTGTAACTGACAATTGGTCTGGCCACTGAGGCTGAGGGGTGGAAACCCCAAAAAGCCAATCTTCTGCTAGACCCACAAATGTATAAAAAGTAAAAGAATAAACAAAGGGGCTCTCTTCTCTCCGCTCTTTCAGCTGGGAGCTGGATCAGAAGAACCTCTGCGAAAATCTCTTGTCTGCGTGTGATCTCTTTGTGTGTCTCGGTGACACCACTGCTACGTTATTGAACCCAGAGAAGGAGTGATCCCTGCTAGGGGTGCAGTTCCTGTGACTGTCACAGCAACCCTGGATGACACTGGGGTTTTTGGTGATGTTATCCAGCTGTTCATCGGGAACAGCCTTTGGAGCACCCTCATGCTCCAGGCTTTGGGCATTGGCACCACAATTGTCGTAGACAAACCATTCACCCCGGAGCTCAACTTGGGATACCAGTTCAGGTAGGAGATCTCTCCACTCCCACCTCTCCTCCTGTGTCAGCAAGAGGCAGTTTTCCTGTAGTCCTTCAGGCAAGACCTTCTTCAGTGTTCAAAGCCCTGGCTCCTTCCCTGAAGACACAGATTCCTTTAGAAACACGTGGTGGGCAGTTGAACGTTGCTAGATACCCTCAAAAACCACTGAAAGGGAAACCAGGTGCTGAATTGCCACTGAATTGTCTCTAGTTCTAACACGATTATGTCCTCACTTGATCAAGCAATGACCTGCAGGCTCCCCTAGAACAAAAGGTTCCCGAAATGGTGCCTGGATGAGGCGGTCCCTCTGTGTGGCTGAGGGACCAAGGGAGGATGGCATCACCCTTCCCTTCCCTTCCGAAACGGCACCTCCCAGGCAGGCAGGGGCCCCGGGAACAAAGAGACAGGAGGGTGACAGCCCCCTCCGGGAAGGCAGGAGCCCGCAGAGCAGTTCCAGAGGCAGATGGAAACTTGCTGCTGTGTGTGGGGTCCGCACCGCCGCTGCCGCCGCTTCCTCGCGCTGCTCGCGGGCTCTGCTGCTGCCCTGCCTGCCCAGGACCTCGCTCGTTTTTCCGCTGCCAGCAGAGTTTGCAAAGTTCACTTCAAAACAGTTTCTGATTGCAAAATGAAGTTTCTGCAAATGGCTACCAGCGCAAAGCCAAAGCTGCTACGAACGAGAGAGGCCCTGCTCCCCTGGTTTCCTCTCCTGGAGCAGACAGATGATTTTTAGCAGCTTGCTGGGATCATCCAGAAACTGCCTGTGAGTCGGCTTTCAAAAAGGCCTGCAATCATGCCCCACACACAAGGGCCCCAAGTGCAGGTTCTGGGAGATTCAGTAACCATTTCGGGCACAGATTAATACAAAATACAGTAAGAGTAAGAATCATCCCAGAACAAACATTTTGGAGGAAAACACCAGGTCCTGTTAGCCTCATCTGGAAAATGCTACATTACCATTTTAAACGTATTTCTCTTGGCAATAATGACATCAGAAGAGCAGCTTATCAGACGCTGTTTCCGGCCCACGTTAAGAGCTGGAAATGAAGACAGTCTCCAAGCTATTGACACCTCAGATTGCTCATTGGGTGCAATATGATGACCAGGGAAATAGCTGCTCTCATACTCTTTTCCATCCTGGCTTCCATTCTAGCCTCCTTCCCTGTATTCGTCGGTTCAAACTGACAAACGGGGGCCACCATTTCCATCGGCTCTTCCGGAAGGTGGAATGTAACAGCCCAGCTGAGGAGGAGGGCCAGAGCACCTCAGCCCCCAGCAGCCCCGAGGCTAAAGATGATTCCCAGAGCCCCAAACGTACCCGCCCCGTGTTTGGGCTGGAGCCACCATCGATGGACCTGCAGCCAGGAGAGTCTGTGGACATGGTGCTGCGAGGCTTCTCCCGTGTCCCACAGGTGAGGTCCTCACCACGGGCTGGGCCTGGGGAACCATCAGATCCCCTCCCCTGGGCTTGTTCCACAGTCCCTTGACATTTGCCTGGGGGAAGGAGCAGAGCCCTTCAGGAAACTGGTTTAAGGCCACACGTTTCTGTGGTGGCACCAGTTGCTTTCCTTGCTGGCCACCATCAGACCAGTGAGGCTTTATTGTGATTCCGCAGCCACCAAAATGCAGTGCTGATCCCAAAGTAGGGATGGAAGGAAATATTGCTCTTTTGGGGCAGTGTTGCATGCTTAGTCATCAAAGAAGGGCAGAGAACTAAGTTACACTTAGACTAGAAGCCCAAAAAGAAAGTGAAATAAACAGCGCCAAGTGGTTTATCTGGAGTGAGCACAGAGTAAAGCAAAAGCCACGCGAAGGGAGGGAGTTTCTCACAAGTGCCTTTTGTGGCTGTTGGGGTGCAGTGCTACAGACAACGGAGTGCAGGATAAATGAGCTGCATGACAGGAAGAAAAGCGGGCAGTGACCGTAACTCTGTGGCAGGAACAGGGCCCGTGGTGGGTGCTGAGCCAATGCAGGGCATTTGCTGGATGCCCTGCTGTCACTGAGACACACAAAGAAATCACACGCAGACAAGAGATTTTCGCAGAGGTTCCTCTGATCCAGCTCCCAGCTGAAAGAGCGGAGAGAAGAGAGCCCCTTTGTTTATTCTTTTACTTTTTATACATTTGTGGGTCTAGCAGGAGATTGGCTTTTTGGGGTTTCCACCCCTCAGCCTCAGTGGCCAGACCAATTGTCAGTTACAATTGTTTTCAGGTTAGAAATATGCAAACAAAGGACAGAGAATGAAAAACAAAGGATTTGTTTATATTACTTCTGTGGGAAAGGTAGAAAAACTGCTCTAATATTCTACAGTAACTAAAAGATCTGACTCCATTTATGAAAATCAAAAGGCTAATAAAGAAACTCAGAAAAACCAGGGTGACACCCTGCCACCACCCACTGGTGACAAGTGACTCTTGCACGCAGGCGGTGCGGGATTGTGTGAGGTGTGAAGCTGTCACTGGGACAGGCAGCGTGACGAAGAAGATAATAGAAACAATCATTACCTGCGAGTTTATTGATCCCTCTGTAAAGTATCAGCCAGACAATTCTCTTTCCGGGCGGAGAAGGTAAGTCTCTGGATTGCCTCCTGGCATTTAACAGCATGGCTGAGGGGGGTGTGTGCTGGTGTTGAAGCGCCTCTTTACCCTTCCTGGGGCACTTTGTAAAGTGACTGAAGATGCTTTTAGAGACCAGACTGGTACTTAACTTCCCCAAGGTAAAACCGCAGTTACAGCTGCACTGCCAAGGGGGATCGTGGTCACTTCCAGAGAAATGCCAGTTTCTCTGCTCGCTGTAAAGGGAGGTTTCTGAGGATCCTCCAAGGCACGGTGATGTCTGTACACCGATGCTGTAGGGAAGCTGGGAAAAATGGAGATTCCGGTGGATTCCTCAGGCTGACAAGGAAAAACGCATCGTCTCCTGTGTCTCTTTGCCTTCTCTGCTGTTGGCATGGATGCTGTATGATAATAGCTACATGGTGTAGCTCTGTGCGTTTCCCTAAGCCCCACCTGCCTCAAAGGACCCCCAGACACCCTGCAGCTGCAGTGATGATAACACTGAGGCGGAGCAGGTGCCCTTTAGTCTCTGGATCCCAACTCCAGCATCATCCTTCCCTCTCCTGCAAGCTGTCTGAAAAAGAGAAGATGTTTCATTAGTTGGTTTCTGTAGTTTCAGGCCTCTCCCCTGGTTCCCAGGCTTCCACTCAAGTACAGAATCCCTGGAACAGGCAGTTCAGATGTAATTAGAAGTTTTTCAGCTCTCCCTGGTTCTGCCTGGTTTCTGCTTGATGCCACACACACTAACTGCTTTATTGCATACTGTGGCACAGCGCCTGTTTGGTGTCTGTTATAAATAAGTTCTACTCAAATAATCTATGTTTTAGTTACTTAATTGTTAAGTAATTCCATTAAGATTGTTAATGCTAGTTCTGTATAAAGAATTTGCCTTATTCCTGTTTTAATATTGATTAATCACCTTATTTACTTGTTTGTTAATTAAGAATTCACCTTATTACCTGTATCTCTGCTCCCATTCGCCGGATGGTGTCTGAATATGCAAATAAAAAGAACACTGGAATTCTGGGAACAACTCAAGAACAAGAGACTCTGAAAAGCAGAGAACCAAAGTAAAATCCAGGACTGAAGTCGCACTTTAGACTAGTGCAAGAGGTACGGGGGTCCGCCGAAGCAGTTTTATTTAGTCGCCGTGACCTGAGAAGGAGTCCCCCATCGCTGGATGACCCCTGATCAGTGAAGCGAAACGGACTCCCCGGCAAGGGAAAAAAAGCCCGTGAGAGGTGTGGGAGTCCCCAGCTTTTCTGTGAAGCGAAGCTGTGTGTACCTCCTCCTCTGCGTTGCCAAGGGAGCAAGCAAGCTCTCCCCCAAGGCCAAGCTTGATAATAAAGAAACATACAAAAAGAGCAAGTCTCTGACTCTCTCTCTCTTTTTCCAGAACAGTATCAGTACGTCCAGAACTAGTTTCCCAAACTCTCTGGTTTCTCTGAACCATGCAGGAAGCCCAGCACAATGCATAGACAGGAAGGAAGAGCCTAGGCTGATCAGAGCTTTGAGACCACAGACACCTTGTCCCCGTAGCAGGGGCTGCAGGACACCTCTTGCAGACAAACTGCTTTTTTTAATGAGGCTGCTGGAGCCAATAAGGTTGTAAGAAATGGCTGGATGCGAGTGAAGATCATCGAGTGCTGTTCTGCCCAACAGAGAGACAAAGGTGGAGACAAATGGTCTGGATTCACTTTCTGCTTTACATCTTGTTCAAGCAGCTGCATCCTCTCAGGGGCCTATTCCCTCATCTGTACGTGGGAGTGTTTCCCCGTCCCCAAGAGGACGCTGTGGTTTCTAAACGTGAAAAGCACCTGCTGTAAAGAAAAATGTTGGAGTCCAGGGCATTCCTTTGGTTGCCCTGGAGGGTCAGAGACCTGGGCAGGGGGGTCTGGGACCCCAGCCCAGAGCCCAGGGCTCAGAGAGACACTGGATTTGATTTCAGTCCATGGGAGAGGCTTCTTGCACTGCAGGAAGCACTGCAGGCCACAAGAGTGTGAAAAATAGTAGTTTAGTATATCACAGGGTGAAAAAACAGTGGGTTTGGGATTTTTGGCATTGAAGTGAATGGGGCAAGATGGAGAATTTAGGGTGTTGTCTCCTTCTTCTTCCTTCTTGTTCCCTCACTCCATTTCTGCAGTGACGTTGGCACAAAGTAGTTAGTGAGGATTGGGTCAGAGTAAAGATGACCTTTTTAGTACTAGTGATATACATTAGTAATAAACAGTAAATAAAGAATACGTAGCAATTAGTATAAAAGATAAGGACAGCCCAGAGACAGGGGGAGTCACCAGATGTCCAAGCCGCAGCAAACATCTTTTGGACACTGAGAAAATTGTAAGATAACTAATAAACGAAGCATGTAACCTTGAAGATTCCATCTGTTCCTGCGTTTGGCACAGAGTTTTGCAGAGGGCCAGGTCTCTAAAACCACCTGAATGCCAGGGAATTTAAGCTCCAGAAAAGGAGCCCCCGACAACTGCCGTCCCTGAGTGGGCAGAAACAGAAAAATCTCCTGGAAGGGTAGAAACAAATAGAAAGGGTGAATAGAAATGTATGCACTTCTGGGACTGAAAACTGCAGGATGCAGCAGAAGCAGAAGGAGGTCTGTGGCTGGCTGAGGCTGTTTCTCCTCGTCTCCTGTTTCCATAGAAGCGCAGCGATGTCCTGACCCTGCAGTACCAGCCTTTGACTATAAAGAACACCTGCTGGCTGCCACTCGACCTTATGCTGTCCTTGGAGCAGCCGTTTCAGGTGTGCAGTGCGGACGAGCAGCCCCTCCCAGATGGCCAGGTGAGCAGCCCTGGGCTCCTCCAGTGGGGTTTGAAGAGGAGGGGTGTGGTGGTGAAACTTCTGTTGGGTGGTCCTTGAGTCGAGAAGTTTATTCGGTAGTGTCAGCAGTGTGCTGGGCTGAGCTGCATCAGCCGAGCTGCTGAAGGAATCAAAATCTTAATCTGAATTGGGAAGATCCATCCTGGCTTTAAGGCACAAGGAGAAGGGAGCAGGCAGCTAAGTCTGGGCAGGCCGTGCAGTAAAGGGGTCTCCTGGAAAGCCTCCCAGCTCTCCAGCCGCCACCCCCTTGTATTGCTGCTGAGCACAGAAACATGGGTCTGAGCGAATCCTGGACTGGACTGTGGTGGCTGCAGTCAGACCCTTGCTGTCAAGAAATGAACCATGAACTGAGAAGCCCATGCTGGGGTCACACTTGGAACATTTACTGTTTCATGCTGTCAAGACCTTGAGATGTCATCCCACAGGTGATTAATTACTGTTCATGTCCCTGCAGCCTGTGACAGTGGATGCAAAGCAGACCTGTCATCTCTACATTGCGTTTGACCCAGCTTATAAACTGGATTTTAATAGCTGGAAAGAAAAGAAGGTCCTGAAGGTAGAAATGGTCAGAGGCCATCCTTCTGTGGAGCAAATCACCCTTTGGGGAGAAGCCCACTTCCCGAATCTCCAAATCCAGCCCAGCACCCTGGAGTTTCGCTGCATCGTGGCTGGCGCTGAAGAAGTGCATTCTCTGGAGATGACCAACTGCAGCCCACTTCCTGTCAAGTACCACGGGGCATTCCAGACAGACAGCCAGGCGAACAGGTTGACGTATGTGCACCTTTGCCCTCTCCTTGAAGCTCTCGTTCATGGTGTCCTGTTTGTGCTTTGCAAAGAACAAAGCTCTTTGCCTAGGAACGGACAAACTGATTCTGACTCGTCCTTGTGCAAATAACACCGAGCAGCTGTGGTCAGGCTGGATGCTCAGGGAATAGGTTTTCCACCAACTTGGTGCTCACTGTGGTTTCCCCTGGGAAGGAAAGCTGGGGTGAAAGCTGCTTTCTCAGACCTCTGTGGCCATTTCTCAGTTCAATGCACCAGCACCCGCCCAGGGGCTGCATCCTGACCAGGAGCTACTCGTGCAGGTGTCCCTCCCTCCCTCCCTCCCTCCCTCCCTCCCTCCCACTGCAGGTCTCTGTTCACAGTTCTGTTATTTTCCAGATATGAGCTTCACCCACTTAAATTCAAACCCGAACCACCAAAGGGGACGTCGATCTATGTGGATAACCCGGCAACTCAATGGAGACGCTTCCGGACTAGAAATGTGGAGGAGCCAGCCACAACCCTGGAAGAATCGCGGGATCTTGCCCAATCTTCAGGAGCAGAGGTACATTTTCTTGTACACCTGCTGCTTATGCTGCCTCCCCAGCTTGCCACCAACAAGTCATGCTCGTGCTGACCTCCGTTTTTGCTGCCCTGCTCTCCTGTGCCCTGACAGTGGGCTGGGCAGCAGGGCCAGTGGCTAGATGTGGGGTGTGTGGGAGGGAGAAATAGGAGAGTTTTCCTTGGAGAAGCTCACTGCGATCCTACAGACCTGTGTTGAGCGTGGGATGTTTTTGCCTTGTTTTTCTTCACAATGTAAGATGAGGCTTTTATCTGCATCATGGTGATAAGACCTCCAGCTTCCTTCCCAGAGCAAGCTGTGATGAGTCCTGATCTCAGTGTACCCTCTTCCCAACCCAGCCAGACTACCTGTCTCCAGATCTCTGCTTTCACCTGAGAGCTGTTACCCTGGTTTTTCTGAGCCTTTTGATTTTCTTAAATGGAGTCAGATCTTTTAGTTACTGTAGAATATTAGAGCAGTTTTCTACCATTCCCACAGATGTAACATAAACTAATCCTTCGTTTTTCATTCTCTGTCCTCTGTTTGCATATTTCTAACCTGAAAACAATTGTAACTGACAATTGGTCTGGCCACTGAGGCTGAGGGGTGAAAAACCCCAGAAGCCAATCTTCTGCTAGACCCACAAATGTATAAAAAGTAAGAAATAAAACAAAGAGGCTCTCTCTCTGCCTGGATTTCAGCTTTTTGAGATGGACGGAGAAACCTCTGCTCTGCAAAACTGTTACTCTGGTTTTTTTGAGTTTCTTTATTAGCTTTTTGATTTTCATAAATGGAGTCAGATCTTTTACTTACTGTAGAATATTAGAGCAGTTTTCTACCTTTTCCCCACATATGTAACACAAACAAATCCTTTGTTTTTCATTCTCTGTCCTTTGTTTGCATATTTCTCACCTGAAAACAATTGTAACTGACAGTTGGTCTGGCCACTGAGGCTGAGGGGTGGAAACCCCAAAAAGCCAATCTTCTGCTAGACCCACAAATGTATAAAAATATAAAAATAAACAAAGGGGTCTCTTCTCTCCGCTCTTTCAGCTGGGAGCTGGATCAGAAGAACCTCTGTGAAAATCTCTTGTCTCCGTGTGATTTCTTTGTGTGTCTCGGTGACACCTGGGGTTTCAGGGGTACAGAGTATCAAAGAAAAAGGCTCAAGAGGTAAAGCAGAAGGTGATTTACCTGGGTTATGAGGTCAGTGCTGGACAACAGACTTTGGAAAAAGAGTGCACAGATGTAATATGCCAAACCCTGAAACCCCAGACAATAAAGGAACTGAGAACCTTTTTGGGAATGATGGGGTGATGCAGATTATGGATCTACAATTACAGGCTATTTGTGAAACCTCTGTATGCGCTCATCGCAAACTGAAACAAAGACCTCCAGTGGACAAAGGAAGCCACACGGGCCTTTGAACAACTAAAGGAAGCTCTCATGTCAGCTCCAGCTCTGGAACTTCCAGATGTGAGTAAACCATTCTTTCTCTTTTCCCATGAGAAACAGGGGATTGCCCTGGTGTCCTAGGGTAACTTTATGATGCTTGTGTCCCCAATCGTCTGTTCTGTTTGTGCTGTATATTGAGTCCTGGGCCTTTAGGACTGGTTCTAAGAGTGAGGAGAAGCGCGGAGTTTGTTTTGAGAAAACTGCCTGACTCCTCCACATTCTTCTGCGGACAGAGTGTTCAGTGAAGGCCTAGAAAAACTGCAGGACAGAGATTTTTTATTTTGCTTTTAGTTAGTTTCAGCTAGCTAGGGCAGAGAAGTTCCCTGGACTGTTTTTTTTTCCTTTTTCTTGGAACTGTTTAAACCTGCTCTGGACTGAAAACCCAGGGGAGCACTGGGGGCTGCACCTGCGGCCCACCAGGGGCCTGGACCTCGGCATTTTCCAGCAGCGCCGGAGGGACTGGGACTGAGGAGAGACTGAGAGAGAGAGCCGAGCTACACCCACGGCAAGGACTTTCTCAATTTGCCATCTCACTTCAGAAGGAGAGGTTTTATTGTTTCATATTATTCATTCTTTACACTTGTATGCACTTCATTTGTTTAGTAAAATAGTTTTTTCCACTTTTCTCCAAAGAGGTTTTTTTTACCAGACTGGTTTGAGGGAGGGGCCACTTGGGCTTGCTTCCTTAGAGGGATCCTCTACAGGGGTTTTCTCCCAAATTTGTCCCAAGCCAGGACACACCCAAAGCCTGGCCAGGGCTTAAGGAGGACCCAAAGGAGTTGATTTTGATCCTAAACTCCCAGACAAGGCCAGATGTCAGATTTCATGGCCTTGTCCAGTTTCTAAACACAGAAATGTCAATCCGTGTTTTGCTAATGAGTGGATACATCTATCACCCCTCTAATGACAATTCATATTTCGCTAATGAGCAGATACAAAGATAACCTTTGGTTGTGTGATATATGTGCTAAAGTTAATTCGTGTTATCAAATTATAAAGGGTAAATGTTCACTGTATAAATATGAGTGTTAAAGATTTGTTCAAACTAATATAAGTAAAGGTAAAATGGAGAAACCAAAATAAAAGAATTTCCTCAACTCGGGAAGCACGGGAGGGACACGAGGAAAGTATGATTAGAATTACCAGAAAGGGGGCCTAAAAACTATCGCTGCTGGGAATCCCTGAAAGGATACAAAAGACAACAGAAAACGGAGATACAAGTCCGGAGACCAAGATAATCACTTCAGATGGATATCTCTACTCGTCTCCACCGAAATTAACATATCCACGACACACCCGGGCTCGGCCATCAGCTGCATTGTTCCACCCTACCGGTCCATTCAGACTCCCGATACCGGGACTTGCATGATTAATGAAGACGCCTCGGAGGGAAAAACGTCAGAATCCCGGACTTCACTCCACGATCTAGTGTATAAAAAGGGGCGGCTGGAGACCGAAATTGTGAACTTGGGGGGATAACAGACTAGCAGAGTCTGATATCCGTGTTCACCCAGCGGCGATCCCGGGCTCGACGCTGTCCTTTTAATTGTGGCTTTCTGAGACTGATATTTTGTCTCACAATAAAATTCTAAATTTCTGATAAATCGAATCTGGTCGATTTTATTTATAACAGTTGGAAGGTTCATCCAGAGGTCACCTTTGGCTCAGGGCCTGTTGTTCAGGCCTCACTCAGGGCCTGTTGTCCAGGCCTTGGAACTTGAAGGACGTGGTTTAGTGCTGGGCTTGACACTGCTGGGTGAGCCGCTGGACTTGATAAGCTCAGAGGTCTTTCCCAACAGAAAGGATTCCATAATTCCAGGATTCCATCTGCTGGATTCAGCCAGGTCCATGTTAGCAGCATTGCTTTGCTCAAAACATTTCCTCTTGCTCAGCTCTTGGGGCCAAAGGCTTCAGCTCCTTCAGCTCCTGGTGCTGAGCTGCTCATGCTGAATGAGACAACTCACAGAGAAGAATACAGTTCATGCAATTCCTTCTGGGACACTGAGAGGGGAGGCTGTGAAAACAGGAGCATTGTTTGGTGTGGCCTCCTCTCTGCCCTTCACGCCTTTCAGCTCTTTGAAGCAGCCAAGAGCTTTCTCCAAGAGTGCAATGAAGCAGCTGTTCCTGCTCCCAGGTCTGGCTCTTCCCAGTCTCTGACCTTGCCTGCTTTTGTTCCTCTTGCTGTGCCCTCTGTGTCCCCTGTGCTCGGTGGCTGCTGCCCAGCACTGTGGAACTGGCACAGATCCAGTGGCTGAGACCCTCCTTTCTCTGCCCTTGGAGCTGCCTGCTCACAGCAGCCTTTTCCATCTGGAAGCTCCACGTGGAGAGGGAGTCCCCAGCTCTGCTCCTTGCACAACCTCCAGGAGCCCAGGGCTGCCATCTCAAGTCCCTGCTGGCCCTGAGGGCTCCCAGGTGCCTCAGGCTGCTGTGACACCACTGCACACGGGAGGGAAGAGTGGCAGGGGCTGTGCTGAAAGTCAGCTCCATGTGCTGCTGCTGCTGCTCTGGGGGTCATTTGTGCAGCCCTGCCCCAGAGTGAGGGATCAGATCCAGGCACTGCTGCTGCTCCCTGGGGATCAGCCACCATTTGGTTGTTGCTGTCAGTGCCAGCAGAAGCGGTGGCTGGAGCAGCGGGTGCTGACAGTGCCCCAAGCCCCGGGGCTGGAGGGGTCCCTGGGCTGGGGCTGGCAGGGAGCTGCCCCTTGTTCTCCCTCTGCCTCCCGCAGAGCTGGGCCGGGCACAAGTGGGGCAGCACAGCAAACAGGGAGCCTGCCAGTCTCTTCCAGCCCTGTCTGCTCACAGTTTGGGCCTTGGAGCTTCAGGTGGACAAAGGCAGCTGCTTCTGCTCCCTCTGTGTGTCCCCGTGTTCAGCAGTGCTGCTCCATCAGTCTGTGCCCAGCAGTGGGGAAAAGCCTCAGCCCTGCAGGGCCAGGAGCTGCCAAGCTCTGTGTGAGCAGCTCAGTCAGTGGGATGGCAGCTGCTCTACACAGGAACCTGGAGCAGAGGACATACTTTTTTTAGGATGGGTTTTCTGCTTAAAAAAAAAGCAAGCAAACAAACAAACAAACAAACAAACAAAAAAACCCACCTGCCACAAAATGTGTTGTTAAAATTCTTCTGTAACTTTGGATTAAGACAAAGGAAACTGATATTTTGAAATGAGAACTCAGTTACTTACTTTGTAAATGTGCTGGTGGCAAGGATCCATTATCTGCCTTCTTTTAGAGATTTTGGGGATGTTTTTCAATATTGAGTTATATTAAATTGTGGTTGAAGCAATAGGCAACTGAAAGATGGATTGTGCATGACAGTGTCTTGACTGTAAAAATATTACAGTTTGAAACTTGGATGTAAATATTGCAAATGAAAGTTCAAAATCCCAATGGATTGTGCGACAGCAGCTTTTCCTCGAGGACGTGCAGCAACACAAAGACTTCATCAGGGGGGTGGGGGGCTTGGGGCTTTGTCCTGTGCCACTCTGAATGTCATGAAACAGGACTTAACCCGACACCAGCCCAGGTCACCTTCTGCCACCACAGCTCCTTGGACCTTGTGTCCCCCAGAGCAGACACAAAGTGTTTCTGCTGCGCTCCCCATAGCATAAATCCACTGAGAGCTGGGATTTTCCCAAGGCTTGTGTCTCCATTGTGCCATATTCCTAAAGAACAAGCAGCTCATCCTGATGAATATGGCGAGTTACACGGGCGGTTGTCAGCTCCATTTCCTGCCTAGAAATCCTGAAACTGCTTCTGAATGCTGCTCCCTTCAGCTCTTGGACACCTATTCACACAGAGCTGGGGAAAAAATACCCTGGCCATCAGGTTACAAGAGAGTTATGCCAAAGTTAGAGCTCTGTGGGAAATCTCTATCCATTCTTATCCTTTTAATATATCTATACGTGGGGGTGTGCACTGATGTGTCTTGTATGGAAAGGAAGGATTGTGCAAGCAACGTAACTGACACTTTCACTCTCAAGTGTTCATTCCATACCCATGAGGACAAAGACATTATGGATACCCTTGCACACACAAACCCTTCTGTCCATGGATAGAGAGACATCCAAGAGCCGCTGGCACACACACAGACCCTTCTATCCATGGATACAGAGACATGCAAGAGCTCCTGGCACACACAGACCCTTCTATCCATGGATACAGAGACATGCAAGAGCCGCTGGCACACACAGACCCTTTCCCCACAAGCTGCAGGACATGAGAACACAACCCTTGCAAACACTGACTGCAAGCCACAGCTCTGGGTGCTCCCCATGAAGCTCAGCTCTGGCACCACTGTCTGCCCCAAGCTCCAGGGGATGCAGTGGGAGCCCGGCTGCGCTCTGCCCTGGGGCCATCCTGCAGGGAGAGCTGGAAACAGGGAGCATTTAGGTGCCACAAACAGCCAAGCCAGGGGCGCAGGGCAGCTGGTCCAGCCCGGACTGCACTGCTGTGTGCTGTGCTCTGGGCCTGGGGCTCTGCGCAGAGGGGACTGCACTGGTGTGTGCCAGAGGAGACAAAGAAGCTTCAGCTTTAGTCGAACTGAGCTGGGTGGGTGAGCTGGGAAGAGTGGGGAGGCTCAGGAGGATTCACAGAGCTCATGCTGCTGGAAGGATGAGGAAAAGGGAGAGGGAACTCAGCAGTGAGGAGGGCTGAGGGCTGGAGAGCAGCTCTGAACGACACTAAAATGCCACTGTACCTCTGAGACATTGCTGTTCTTCCACCAGGGACAGGATGAGTCCCTAAGCCTGGGACTCGGCCTCCCTCATGGTGAGGGGCATCAAGGAAGGCAAGAGTGTGACAGAGACTGTGATGGGCTGGGAAGGCACTGGGGGAAAGGAGGGAGAAGTTGTGAACTAAAAGGCAGCTGGGGGAGAAAACTGTTCAGTGAAGGGCTGAGCTACAACTTGAGCATGCTGAAAAATGTCATTTAGGGTCACCCTAGATTGATTTCATTTCACAAGGTATTGAAAAGGTTTAATTTAGGGGAGATGTCATGTTTTCCCTTGGAGATGTACATTCTCCAAACTTGAGCAGCACTGCCAAAATGCTCAAGCAAGTCTCTGCTTCTGGTCACACCGTTTCTTCTTTGGCTGATTCCGGCCCGGTGCTGAGCTCCAGCAGAGCCCTGGCAGAGCCCAGAGCAGCCTCAGCATCCACAGAGCCCGGCTGCAAGGAGAGAAAGCAGAAACTGCCCATCAGCTGAAGGCTCCTGTGCCCTTGTCCCAGCTGCCCGTGGTGCCCAGGCCATGCTGGCCGTGCTCAGAGCGGTGCCCAGAGATGCCCATCATTGCTGCCTTTGGCAGCAGAGCAGGAGGGCAGGACATGTGCCCAGCCTGCAGCCAGCCATGGCACATCCACCTCCTCAGCAGCTGCCCAGAGCAGGATGCTCCTGTGCTCGCTGCCATCTCCCAAAAGCTCTTATCCCACCCATGCCAAGAAGATGGGGACCCACCTCACGCCATCTGCCACTGGAAGAAAAGCTGCTCCCAAAGGATGTCCTCAGCCTTCTCCTAGGGCACGGCCCATCCACGCCACAGCTGGTCCCAAGCACTTCCCCATTCAGACTGGACACTGCCTGGAAGGCTTCCTTTAGAAAAACAAACAACAAATTAAGGAAAATAGATTACAGGCAAAAAGGAAAAACAAGGGAAAAAATAAAAGATTTCTCTCTGTCAGAGCTTGAGGAAGGCCCAACCCCTGCATGCTAGGGAAAAACCCACCCATGGGTGAGGAAAGCCCATGCTTTCTCCTTCCCCCCTGCACTGCCCCCAAAAGTGATGGTGATCCCAAAGCAAACAAGGGGAGTGAAGCAGCCCAAGTTCTTCCTTGACTGCAAAGCAAAGCACAGGGGCACAGGTGCTGGAGTCCCACCTCTGCTCCTGCCATGGGGGTTTGTTTGTGTCGGGCTGGCTGCCCCAGCCCCAGCCCAGGGCACGGTGGGTGGTGGGGGCTGTTGGCAGGGCCAGGAGCCAACTCCCATTTCATAATCACCCCAGCCCATGGCCCCAGCCCTGACAAAAATCAGCCTGGCACCCCCTCGTGAATCAGTTTAATCAGCCCCAGCAAAGGTGGAACCTTTGGTTCCTGGCCAGGCTGTGCAATGCCCAAATCCGGGAGCATCCCCCTGTGTGTGGACTCATCTGCAAATTCACTGTGGAGCCTGGCTTTGAAGAAGGTGGCAGAATCAAAGTCCATCAACATCAGCTTTGTGCTGGCCAGGTCGAGGAAGAGCTTGTCATCCTTGATGTCATCCTCGCTGTCTCCAGCAGCAGCAGCCCCACCTGGTACAGCTCCTCCAGGGGCTCCTTCTCCTTGCCCTGGGGGTGAGACCAGGCTGTCAGTGTTCTGCCCAGGGCCCCAGCTGTCAGTGAACCAGGACAAGCCAAACCAGCTGGGATGGCAGCCACCAGTGCTGGGCAGACACGCTCAGCTCCAGCACAAGGGCTGCGTGTTCCCATCTGATGATCCCTGTGCAGTGACACAGGCAGCAGAAAAAAGTCTGGGTTTCTTTGTTTCTGATGGCCAAGGCATGTGTGCAGCTGTAACTTACCAGGGCCCTGCATCAAAGGGTGCCTGTGGCTCTCTCCCATCTTCTATGGCAGATGAATATCCTCCATCCAAGGATCACAGAAGAGGTCTTCTAATGAGGGCCTTTCTACATCTGGCATGGATAAGCACCACTTGATAAGATCTTGGCACTCTGGGGAGAGAAACCAGAAACCACAGGTCAGTTGGAAAAGGCTCCTGTCTGCTTTGCCCCACTATTGCCATGCCCAGGCCATGCTGGATGTGCTCAGAGCTGGGCCTAAACTTTCCCATCAATTCTCTGTTTTGGAGGAGAGCAGGAGAGCAGGACATGTGCCACCTCCTCAGCAGCTGCCAGAGCAGGATGCTCACGAGCCCGCTGCTGTCTCCCAGCACTGGTATTGCCCCCATGCCCAGAGATGAGGATCCACCTTGAGAGAGCCGTTCTGGCAGCAAGAGCTGATGGTCCCAGCTGATGTTCTGGCCCTTCCTGAAAGGGTGCTCCCCGCAGACCATCTGGTGCAGCAGGATGCCCAGGGACCAGATGGTAGCTGGCTTGCCATAGTACCAGCCGAACTGGGTCCATTCCGGGGGACTGTATGACGGTGTTCCTATGGAATACAGATGGAGCTCATCAGGGGGATGCTGCTGTTCCCAGAGCCTGGCCCCAGCATCCCTGGGCATGCGGAGGCTGCCCCAGTGGCACGTGGTGTGACCCGCTGCCCTCTCGCCAGCACCTGGGACTTGTGGACAAACTTGGAGTTGGAAAAGAAGCCACTGCTGTTGGAAGAGGGCAGTGTAAGTTCTGGCAATGCCCAACCATGACAAGGAAAATCCCATTCAGTGCTGGGGAAAAACCATGTCTTCATCCTCCCTGCCTTGCATTGCCCCAAAAACATTCTGAAGCCAAGGCAAATCAGGCGAGTGGAGCAGTCCAAGCCCTTTCTCACCTGCACACCAAACTGGCTGCTACACAGGTTCTGGCTCCACCCCTCTCTGCCACCCCCACACAGGTGTTTCTGTCAGGCTGGCTGCCCCAGTCCCAGCCCCAGTCCTGGCCAGAGTGGCTGGAAAAGGCTGCCAGCACGGCTGAAAGCTGACCCCCACCTGCCCCTGCTCAAAAGCAACTTGGCTGAAGACTCAATGCCATGACTGGCAGCAAAAGGGAGAATCCCTGCTGCCACACCCAGGTTGGGTCATGAGATGTTGGGCCAGGAGATGTCCAGAACTGGGAGCACACCCCTTTGTGGGCTCACCTGCAAAGTGAGTGTAGGCTGTGTCTTGCAGGTAGGTGCCACAGCCGAAGTCGATCAATTTGGCCTGCCCGGTGGCCAGGTCAACCAGGATGTTCTCTGGTTTGATGTCCCTGTGCAGGACCCCGCAGCTGGTGCAGTGCTGCACGGCCTCCAGCACCTGGTGGAACAGCTCCCGTGCCACCTCCTCGGACAGGAACCCCCGTGCCCGAATGAAATTTCGGAGGTCCTGACATCGTTTTGGGCGCTCTAGAACCATGACAATGTCGTTGGGGAGCTCAAGCCACTCCAGCAGCTGGACAACACCAGGGAAGCCAGTGGAGACCTTGTGCAGCAGCACGATCTCCAGTGGTGCGCTGGTGCCGTTGGGCTGCGGGAGGAGCACGATGCCGTCAGTGGGGCTGATGCCGTGCCAGGGCTGGGGAAGCCCTCACCCAGCCCGGGATGCTCTGCACCCTGCGCTGGCCCCACGCCCGCTCTCCCTCCAGGCATCCTTGGGGCTTCCACCCTGCCGGGCCTCGGCTCATCCCCGCCCAGCACGCCCCGGCTTCTCCCGCTGGCCCCGCTCACTCACCAGCTGGTCCCAGTGCCGGACGCGGTTCCGTGGCACCCTTTTGATGGCCACCTGCAAACCAAGGGGAGCAGCGGGATGAGCTCAGCACCCGCCCTGCCCAGCCCCATCCTCCATCTCCTGCGCCCGCCGCCGGCCCCGCCGCTCACCGGGGCGCCGTCCGAGAGCCGCGTCGCCGCGAAGACGCTGCCGAAGCCGCCGCGCCCCAGGAGCGACCCCACTTGGTACTGCTCCTTGAGGCCGTGCTGCGCCTTCCCTGCCGGCGAGACGCGGCTGTCAGCGCTCGGCCCGGGGCCAGGAACGGCCCCCGAGCGCCCCTCAACCGCCCCGGGCCGGGCATCCCCAGGCGTTCGCTCCTTGGGACGCGACAGGGGCGGCTCGGGGCCGGCGGCCGCGCTGCCGAGCGGCGGAGCTCGGGCCGGGGAAGCCGCAGCGGAGGCGGTGGGAGCGGCTGCGCCGCGTGTGTCCTCTGCGGGGCCCGGGAGGGGCCGGGGCCGGGGCCGGGGCCGGGGCCGGGGCCGGGGCCGGGGCCGGGGCCGGGGCCGAGCATGGCTCAGGCGCAGCCAAAGGGCAGCGATGCCCCCTTGGCTCCAGGCACTGATGCCCGCCCAGCATCGCCACCCCGCCAGTACGGCCAGAGCCGGGCCGAGGGGAGACCGCGGCGGGGACGCCCGGGGGCGGGGACGGGGCAGCCCGTCCGGGGCCGGGGGCGGGCTGGGGGCATGGCCGGGCCCGGCAGGGGAGAGGGAGACTGGGAGAGGAGGGGGACA
>NW_026690208.1:60079-107095 GCF_015227805.2 Hirundo rustica
GTGCATGGAGCAATCTGGTCCAGTGGAAGGTGTCCCCGCCCATGGCAGGAGACTGGAACTGGATGATCTTTAGGATTCCAACCCAGGCCATTCCATGATCCTAGATTTGCCCCTCCATTACCTCATTGAGCAGCAGGTTGATATGTTCCTTTTGCAGCCATTTACTACAAACACAGCGACTGAATTAACTTTGCTTTGGATGTTGCCTGCAGCCTCCATCAGCTCCAGCTGAGCTTTGGCTTTCCTAAACGCATGGATACACACTCAGGACAGATTTCTGAATTCTTCCTCTTTAGCTTGTCCTCATTTTCACCTCCTGGTGGTTGTGTTGTGGCTCATCCCTGTCATTTATCCCTGAGGCAGCACAGGCCCCCTGACCAGCACAGGCCCCACATTCCCCTCATCAGGCACGGTACAGCACAGGGTGTGTTTTGGGTAGGCAAATGTTCCCCACCAGAGTGACACACCAGACCTCAGTGTTGAGTTCCAACACCCACATCCCATGGCAGGGTTCACAGAGAGCCCTGCCCTGGAGTCTGCCAAGGGCTGGGTGAGGAGGGAGCCTGGGACAGGGTGGCTGAAATCATCAGGAGGAAGAAGATAACCATAGAACAAATAGACCAACAAACTAGGGTGAGTTCCCAGGTCTGAAAGAGGCTGCTGGAAGAGGCTGGAGGGATGGTCAAAGCCCTGGGGCGCCTTCTCAGACTGGCCGTGCCACCAAGGCCACAGACCAACCTCCTCAGTGCTGCACCTGCCTGTGTGAGATCCCTGCCAGGGGACTGGCACAGCCCCACAAACCTGCTGGAATGTGTCGTGGCCCTGCAGAGTCGAACAGCTCAGCTGACGTGGGTGGGTTTTATCTCCTGGGAACTTCCCAGTCTTGCCCAGCTTCTTCCCAGCTCTGCCCACCTCCCCTGCCCTCACCCCAGTCCAGCCCAGCCCAGCCCAGCCCAGCCCAGCCCAGCAGCAAATTCTGAGTGAGCCCCATGGTAATGCCCTCTCTGGAGTGCTCCAGCGATGGGTGCACCTGATATGGGATATGAAAATTCAAGATTTTAGCGGCAGCTTTTGGTGATTTTGTAGAAGTAAAAAAAACAGTTTGTACTGAGAACACACAGAAGATTAGCTATTAAGCTTGGCTGCTAGGTAGTTACTAGGTAGCTACTAACATATAGGTAAGATGTATAACGTTGAAACTTAGCAAAGCTGCACCTAGGCATTTGTCAAAAATTGATAAAGAAGAACTTTGTGGATTGGGAGTCAGCAAGAATCAGGCTCCTGTTGTGGCCAGGGCAAACTTACCTGGGAACTAGCCAAATCCTTACTGTGCCTGCCCAGAAGGAGTCAAGAAGAGGACATTTGGAGGAAGACTATTTTACTTCATTAGAATACCCTGGCCCACGACCAGAGGGGACTCCGCAGCAGCAGGAATATCTTCTGGCTAATTTTAATACAAAGTGAGGTTAGGCAGACCTAGGTAATGTATAGGTGTATTGTGAAATTTAATGCATATACTTCAAATGCATAATACTTCAAATGCATAATACTTCAAAAGATAAATAAGGGAAAGTCACTGGAGCACACACAGTTTGGAGGAAATGTCCCCCTCTGTATCCCAGCTGGAAATTAAACATACCCACTTTAGAATTTTCTAATTAAAGTCCTTATTCTACTCTTTATTTGGTGTCCTCGATGGACTTCATCTGGCTGCAGAAGCACTTGGGAGGCTGGAGCCCCCAAGGTGCAGCCTGGATCTTTTCCAGAGGGGAATCTGCTCCCTGCCTGCTCCTGCAGGGAATAAACAAGGACCTTCCACATGGCAGAGAAGGTATATTTAATTGACTATTAAGGGAGGGCACTGAAGCTAAACCAATAAGCTGGAAATGTTTGCACAAGGTTAAGTATCTGTCAGAGACATCTGGTATAGTAATTTTGGAAATATGGAAAAAGGGAATTTCTGGTGACCCCACTGGGTGGCCCCTGGCAGATGCAGGTGTAATCTGAGCAGAAACCAAGATATTACCAGTATTATTTATTACTTGGTTGCTATACCATAAATATCCTGTAAAATTGTGTTTGTTTTAAGATTTTGTTAATGAGTGGTGGGAAAAAGGCTTTCTGTAAGATGATTTATGTAAGGTGATTTATGTGGGATGAAAAGCCAGTGATATATGCTGTGTGGGATATGTGGGTTTGATGTAGTGCCTTTTGAAAGGATTTTTGGAGTTTTTGCACTAGCTGTATTCATTTTTGTGGAAACACTTCCCTCTTGTGACAACCAACTATAACTGCAATTGAGTTACTGTTCCTGTATTTGTGTGACTGTGATTGCTAAGTTTGAACATTTGATTGTGTGAGTGAGACGTGTCAGCAGACACAGAGTGAGTGCAGAGCCCCGATCTGTGTTTCCTTCCCTGGGTGACCGGAACGGCCAGAGACAGGCAAAGCGTGGGAATACAGAGTGGGCGCACAGGAGAGTGTGCAGTGTCTGAGAGTGCTGTGCCTGAGTGTGTGGTGATTACTGTGTGTTTTATTGGGTGTGTTAACTGTGGCTAGATGAGTGGAGAGAACTCTTCTCCCTCAGTGGTTTGGACTTGACTTGTGGGAGTACGTGAATCGTGCATGTTGCTGGGTAAAAACCAAAATAAACGAACAGGTTTTATTAGAAGGTGTATATAAGACCTCTGCAGGAAGGCTGGTAGCCTTGGATTGGGAGCAACCTGCAGTAGAGGATCTGGATCTTCCAAGAGAGCGGAACTAGGTAACTTCTTTTTGTGGAAATTCCAGGACAATTAGCTCGTTGAGAGAGTGGCATCCTGTGTGGGTGTTAATATAGTGTAAGATTTGTACAAGGCATTGGTATTCTTTTTTTGCAAGGCAACAGAGTGTATGTACTTGGGTGTGAGCAAGAACAACAATAGGCATATGGATTTGGAACCCGAGATCTTAAAGTTTGTGTGTGGAAAGTCACATTTAGTACCTGAAACAGCGGGATTCCACCCCTGCAGATCCACTGGTTATAAAAATGAAACTTGGAAAAGAGGAGGAGAAGGTGAAACTCATGGTGGATACAAGAGCAACATATTCAGTTTTAAATAAAGCTTTACTGCAGTGGGGAATGACAATGTTATAGTGAAGGGGTGTCCTGGTTTAGGGCAAATTTGGGAGGAAACCTCCAAAGAGGATCCCTCTGGGAAGGAAACTCAATTGGCCCCAGCCCCAATTGGTCTGGGAAAAAAATCTCCTTAGAGAAAAGAGGAAAAAACTACTTTTTTAACCAAGTGTCTATGAGCATAAAAAATGAATAATATGAAACAATAAAACCTCTCACCACTCTGAAGAGAGAGGGCAAAATTGAGGAAAGTCCTTGCTGTGAGTTGTAGCTCAGCTCATTCTGTCTCTTATCAGTCCCTCTGACACTGGAAAATGCTGTCCTGGGCCCCGGTGGGGTGAAGGTGCTGAGCTCCTGGTGCTTTTCTGGGTTTTTCAGCCCAGAGCAGGTTTAAACAAGTCCCAAGAAAAAGGAAAAAAACAGTCCAGGGAACTTCTCTGCCTCTAAAGGTAGCTAAAACTAACTAAAAGCACAGGAGATCTCTGTCCCGCTGTCTGTCTGTGCTTCAGACAAACACAGTCCAGGAGCCGGAATGCAGAGGAGTGAGTGCAGTTTCTGAAAACAAACTCGGCCCTTCTCTGTCTCCCTGCCTCGCACTCAGAACCAGGCTTAAAGTCACAGAACACAATATCCAACACAAACAGAACAGACAACTGGAGATACAAGCACCATAAAGTCACCCTAGGACAAGGGGGCAACTGGCCAGTCTAAAATAGCACATTTTTGTAAGCCTTTAAAATATAAATATGGAAAACAATGGGCCATCCATAAGTTTTTATACCTGCCTAACTCCCCAGAGTCACTCCTAAGGAGAGATTTATAAGAAAAAACATAAGCAACCATGTATTTTAAATTGTGGAAATTACTTTGTAGGTAAATGATCAAAAATAGGTGGCCTAGAGTATGGGCTTCCAATACACCAGGGAGAGAAAAAATGAACCCCCAGTACAATTCAAACTTAAGGATGGGAAACAACTAGTTAGAATCAAAGAGTATCCCCTGGGAAAAGAGAATAGGGAAAGAATTAACCTGAAAATTGAAAACTTCTTACCTTTGGGGTTGCTAAAGGAGTGTCACACCAATTTTAACACTCTCCAAAACTTGATGGCATATCAAGTTGTACAGGATTTATGAGCTGTCAACAAGATGACTGAGGATCTTTACCCTGTAGTGGCAAATCCATACACCTTGTTAATGTGTTTAACACCAGATTTAACTTGGTTTACCATTCTAGATTTAAAGGATGCCTTCTTTTGCTTCTCTCTCCATGAAGCCAGACAGAATTTTTTTGCATTTGAATGGGAAAACTCAGCTCACATGGACAGTGCTTCTGCACAGGTTCAAAAATTTGCCCACCTTGTTCAGAGAACAACTTGCAAAAGACTTAGAATCCTGGGAAACACAACCAGGAGAAGGGAAATTGTTGCAGTATGTAGATGACATCCTAATAGCTACTCCAACAGAAGAGGGACGTGTGGACTGGACAGTAAGCCTTTTAAATTTCCTGGGGCTTCAGGGGTACTGAGTATGATAGACAAAGGCTCAAGTGGTAAAGCAGAAGAAGGTGATTTACCTGGGTTATGAGGTCAGTGCTGGACAACAGACTTTGGAAAAAGAGCCCACAGAGGTAATATGCCAAACCCTGAAACCCCAGACAATAAAGGATCAGAGAACCTTTTTGGGAATGATGGGGTGATGCAGATTATGGATCTACAATTACAGACTATTTGTGAAACCTCTGTATGCGCTCATCGCAAACTGAAACAAAGACCTCCAGTGGACAAAGGAAGCCACACGGGCCTTTGAACAACTAAAGGAAGCTCTCATGTCAGCTCCAGCTCTGGAACTTCCAGATGTGAGTAAACCATTCTTTCTCCTTTCCCATGAGAAACAGGGGATTGCCCTGGGAATACTGGCACAGGACCTGGGCCCATATCGAAGGGCAGTTGCTTACTTTTCTAAGCAGCTGGGTGCAGCAGCCAAAGGACAGCCAGGTTGCCTTAGAGCTGTCACAGCTGTGGTGCTGAACATCCAAGAAGCACGCAAGTTCACCTTGGGCCAGAAAATGACTGTGCTAGTGTCTCACACAGTGTCTGCAGTGTTGGAAGTAAAGGGTGGCCACTGGCTTTCCCTGTGGGATTGCCTGGCTCTTTCCTGCTCCAAGGTCAGGGCGAATAAAACTCAGGAGATGTTTTTGAAGTCTCACTCTGAAATTTATTATCCTTATCTATTACAAACACACGAGATGTGAGCTCTCTCTAACAAGCGGAGAAAGTGAGCTGAAATGGTGTCTATTCAAGGCTATTTAAGTCCCAGTTATCCAATAAACAGTTGACGTCTATATTATTTATGCTTCTAATCCAGTTATAATCACCCAAAACACGCAATGCGGATTACTTTCTCCTGATTACAGAAAACCACCCAGATTCATGAAGAAGAAGGTGAAGAAGAAGGACAAAGACAACACCCCAAATCCTTCATCTTGACTCACATGCACTACTATACACTAAAATCCCAAAGTCTAAGCTTCTAGGACTCCAACATTTCCCCCCAGCAGTTCCTGAAATACCAAGCTATCATGATAGAGCAAGATAATGTAGAGATAGTCGTAACTAACATTGTCAACCCAACCTCTTTTCTCAGCGGAAATCAAGGGGAGCCGGTACATCATGACTGCCTGCTGACTATCAAAGCCACTTACTCTAGCTGCCCAGATTTGAAGGACGCCCCTTTGGATGATGCAGAAACCTGGGTCACTGATGGGAGCAGTTATTTACATTGTCAGTGGAAAGCAACATGCTGGGTGTGCTGTTACCACCTGCAGAAAGGCTTTTGAATTTGGACCCTTAGCAGCAGGTAGCTCTGCACAAAAGGCCAAGATAATTGTTTTAACCCGTGCCTTGGAATTAGCAAAGAAAAAGAGAATCAACATCCATATAGACTCAAGATATCCATTTGGGCTTGTACATACACATGGAACCAAGCAAAAGGAAAAGGAACTGTTGAATTTGCAGGGGAAGAACATCACACATGCACAAGAGATAATGTGACTATTGGAAGCAATCCAGATGCCTGAGAAGGTGGCAATCATGCACATTAAGGTACACCAGAAGGTGAGCTCAGAACTGGAGAAAGGAAATGAGCTGGCAGACAGAGAGGCAAAAGAAGCAGCAAGATATGAGATAACAGTAGGAGCCTTGATTCCAGATGGTTGGATTTCCCCCAAAGGTAAGCCAGCATATAATAAAGAAGACAGAAAACTAATTAAGGGCCAAGGGAGAACATATAACCAGGAGGGATGGGCTGTAGCAGCAGAAGGGAAGCTAGCTATCCCCTCCCATTTACTGTGGTCACCAGTAAGGGAGGAACATTAGAAAACACGTTGGGGAATTGATGCCTGGCATAACTATTTAATTGAAAAGATTACATTGCCCAAGTGACTCAACAATGTGATTTTTGCCTCCGGACTAAACCAAATAATACCCTCAATCCAAAACTTGTGCAAATTGGAAAAGGTCATGGGCCCAGGAAGCAGTGAAAAATTGACTTTTAAGAACTTCCAATAAAAGCAGGGTATCGATATTTTTTGGTACAAACTGATACCTTTTCAGGGTGACCAGAGGCTTTCCCCACAAGGACAGCTAAAGCTCGAGAGGTTACAGTATCCTCAGAGAGAGGACCACGTTTTATTTCAAAAATAGTGTAGCTAAGTATTATTTATCCTGGCCTCAGTCTTTCCCACTGGCATTGCTGCGAATTTGGACTAAACCCAGAACAAAAGAAAAGTTCAGTCCTTTTGAAATGCTTTATGGAAGACCATGTAGGGTACAGAAAGGAATATCCTCCCAGACTGGGGAGGAAACACTGACCACCTTCATGGTGGCCTTGAGTGAGCAACTCAGAAACACTGAAAAACACGAGGGTAGAGCTCAAAGCAGAGGGTTGGATGGGCCAGTGCATTGTCGGGGGATTTCCCCGACATTCAGGTGGTTTTAGAGTCTTTCGCCCTCTGCACAGCTCTGTGCCAAACGGATGAAAGAGACGTAGTCTTCAAGTTCTGATTTTTCAAGGTTGCATGCTTCGTTTATTTTTCTTATCTTACGATTTTCTCAGTGCCCAACAAGATGTTCGCAGCTGCTCGGGCATCTGACGACTCCTCCCGCACTGGGCTGTCGTTATCTTTTATACTAATTGCTACGTGTTCTTTATTTATCATTTCTTGCCAATGCCTATTACTAATACTAAACAGGTCATCTCTACCTTGACCCAATCCCCATTAAACTACTTTGTGCCATGTCACTGCTGAAATGGAGTGAGGGAAGGAGAAAGAAGAAGCAGGAGACAACGCCCCAAATCCTCCATCTTGCCCCCATTCACTTCAATGCTAGAAACCTAAATCTACTGGTTTTTCACCCTGTGATAAGCTAAACTACAATCTTTCACACTCTTGTGGCCTGGAATCCATTCCGCAGTGCAGGAAGCCTTTCCCATGGACTGAGATCAAAGCCAGTATCCCTCTGAGCTCTGGGCTGGGGTTCCCAGATCCCCCTGTCCAGGTCCCTGACCCTCCAGGGCAGCCAAAGGAATGCCCTGGACTCCAACACCTGCTCTGCTGTAACCATTTAGAGCTGACTGTTCCAAAAGCAGAGGGCACTGGGGCACCTCTCTACAGCTGATGATCAGTGGGAAGTGAGGGCTTCAGTCCTTCAGGAGCTGTTGAGAAGCACTGACGGCCCCTTGGGAAAGAAGAGTTTGGTGCTGGGATTTTGCTCAATTGGTGTTGCAGAGATATTCTTCAGGCTCTCAGCTGTGTGGTTTCTGGAGTGGGATTTGAGCAGTCATGACTTCTTCTGGGCCTGAGCCTTTGTGAGAAGCCAGGAGAGAGAAAGCAGCTTCCTTGGCACACGCTCCAGAGAAAGACTGGAAAGGAACACTCTCTTGAGGATAAGCGTCCCTTGGGTTGGGCAAAACTGGGTTAATTCGGTGAGAGTCTGTTAGAGAAGAGGAGAATACAGGTTGTATAAGCTCTGCTGTTGCCTGATACCGTAGCTTAAATTTAGGGAAATTATGCCTTTCTGATTTTTATGGTTCCCTCTTTAGTCTTCCCTTTTCTTATATCCCACAAGAGACCAGGGTGTATGGTTTCCACCCTAAACGCACACAATGCTTGTCTTACAGGTTTGTAAACCCCACTGTGTTACCCTGTTTTTTCTGAGTTTCTTTATTAGCCTTTTGATTTTCATAAATGGAGTCAGATCTTTTAGTTACTGTAGAATATTAGAGCAGTTTTCTACCTTTCCCACAGATGTAACATAAACAAATCCTTTGTTTTTCATTCTCTGTCCTTTGTTTGCATATTTCTAACCTGAAAACAATTGTAACTGACAATTCGTCTGGCCACTGAGGCTGAGGGGTGGAAACCCCAAAAAGCCAATCTTCTGCTAGACCCACAAATGTATAAAAAGTAAAAGAATAAACAAAGGGGCTCTCTTCTCTCCGCTCTTTCAGCTGGGAGCTGGATCAGAAGAACCTCTGCGAAAATCTCTTGTCTGCATGTGATTTCTTTGTGTGTCTCGGTGACACCACTGCTACGTTATTGAACCCAGAGAAGGAGTGATCCCTGCTAGGGGTGCAGTTCCTGTGACTGTCACAGCAACCCTGGATGACACTGGGGTTTTTCGTGATGTTATCCAGCTGTTCATCGGGAACAGCCTTTGGAGCACCCTCATGCTCCAGGCTTTGGGCATTGGCACCACAATTGTCGTAGACAAACCGTTCACCCCGGAGCTCAACTTGGGATACCAGTTCAGGTAGGAGATCTCTCCACTCCCACCTCTCCTCCTGTAAGAAAACTGCAAGAGGCAGTTTTCCTGTAGTCCTTCAGGCAAGACCTTCTTCAGTGTTCAAAGCCTTGGCTCCTTCCCTGAAAGGAGAGATTCCTTTAGAAACACGTGGTGGGCAGTTGAACGTTGCTAGATACCCTCAAAAACCACTGAAAGGGAAACCAGGTGCTGAATTGCCACTGAGTTGTCTCTAGTTCTAACACGATTATGTCCTCACTTGATCAAGCAATGACCTGCAGGCTCCCCTAGAACAAAAGGTTCCCGAAATGGCGCCTGGATGAGGCGGTCCCTCCGTGTGGCTGAGGGACCAAGGGAGGATGGCATCACCCTTCCCTTCCCTTCCGAAACGGCACCTCCCAGGCAGGCAGGGGCCCCGGGAACAAAGAGACAGGAGGGTGACAGCCCCCTCCGGGAAGGCAGGAGCCCGCAGAGCAGTTCCAGAGGCAGATGGAAACTTGTTGCTGTGTGTGGGGTCCGCACCGCCGCTGCCGCCGCTTCCTCGCGCTGCTCGTGGGCTCTGCTGCTGCCCTGCCTGCCCAGGACCTCGCTCGTTTTTCCGCTGCCAGCAGAGTTGGCAAAGTTCACTTCAAAACAGTTTCTGATTGCAAAATGAAGTTTCTGCAAATGGCTGCCAGCGCAAAGCCAAAGCTGCTACGAATGAGAGAGGCCCTGCTCCCCTGGTTTCCTCTCCTGGAGCAGACAGATGATTTTTAGCAGCTTGCTGGGATCATCCAGAAACTGCCTGCGAGTCGGCTTTCAAAAAGGCCTGCAATCATGCCCCACACACAAGGGCCCCAAGTGCAGGTTCTGCGAGATTCAGTAACCATTTCGGGCACAGATTAATAAAAAATACAGTAAGAGTAAGAATCACCCCAGAACAAACATTTTGGAGGAAAACACCAGGTCCTGTTAGCCTCATCTGGAAAATGCTACATTACCATTTTAAACGTATTTCTCTTGGCAATAATGACATCAGAAGAGCAGCTTATCAGACGCTGTTTCCGGCCCACGTTAAGAGCTGGAAATGAAGACAGTCTCCAAGCTATTGACACCTAAGATTGCTCATTGGGTGCAATATGATGACCAGGGAAATAGCTGCTCTCATACTCTTTTCCATCCTGGCTTCCATTCTAGCCTCCTTCCCTGTATTCGTCGGTTCAAACTGACAAACGGGGGCCACCATTTCCATCGGCTCTTCCGAAAGGTGGAATGTAACAGCCCAGCTGAGGAGGAGGGCCAGAGCACCTCAGCCCCCAGCAGCCCCGAGGCCAAAGATGATTCCCAGAGCCCCAAACGTACCCGCCCCGTGTTTGGGCTGGAGCCACCATCGATGGACCTGCAGCCAGGAGCGTCTGTGGACATGGTGCTGCGAGGCTTCTCCCGTGTCCCACAGGTGAGGTCCTCACCACGGGCTGGGCCTGGGGAACCATCAGATCCCCTCCCCTGGGCTTGTTCCACAGTCCCTTGACATTTGCCTGGGGGAAGGAGCAGAGCCCTTCAGGAAACTGGTTTAAGGCCACACGTTTCTGTGGTGGCACCAGTTGCTTTCCTTGCTGGCCACCATCAGACCAGTGAGGCTTTACTATGATTCCGCAGCCACCAAAACGCAGTGCTGATCCCAAAGTAGGGATGGAAGGAAATACTGTTCTTTTGGGGCAGTGTTGCATGCTTAGTCAACAAAGAAGGGCAGAGAACTAAGTTACACTTAGACTAGAAGCCCAAAAAGAAAGTGAAATAAACAGCGCCAAGTGGTTTATCTGGAGTGAGCACAGAGTAAAGCAAAAGCCACGCGAAGGGAGGGAGTTTCTCACAAGTGCCTTTTGTGGCTGTTGGGGTGCAGTGCTACAGACAACGGAGTGCAGGATAAATGAGCTGCATGACAGGAAGAAAAGCGGGCAGTGACCGTAACTCTGTGGCAGGAACAGGGCCCGTGGTGGGTGCTGAGCCAGTGCAGGGCATTTGCTGGATGCCCTGCTGTCACCGAGACACACAAAGAAATCACACGCAGACAAGAGATTTCTGCAGAAGTTCCTCTGATCCAGCTCCCAGCTGAAAGAGCGGAGAAAAGAGCCCCCTTTGTTTATTCTTTTACTTTTTATACATTTGTGGGTCTAGCAGGAGATTGGCTTTTTGGGGTTTCCACCCCTCAGCCTCAGTGGCCAGACCAATTGTCAGTTACAATTATTTTCAGGTTAGAAATATGCAAACAAAGGACAAAGAATGAAAAACAAAGGATTTGTTTATGTTACATCTGTGGGAAAGGTAGAAAAACTGCTCTAATATTCTACAGTAACTAAAAGATCTGACTCCGTTTATGAAAATCAAAAGGCTAATAAAGAAACTCAGAAAAACCAGGGTGACACCCTGCCACCACCCCCTGGTGACAAGTGACTCTTGCACGCGGGCGGTGCGGGATTGTGTGAGGTGTGAAGCTGTCACTGGGACAGGCAGCATGACGAAGAAGATAATAGAAACAATCATTACCTGCAAGTTTATTGATCCCCCTGTAAAGTATCAGCCAGACAATTCTCTTTCCGGGCGGAGAAGGTAAGTCCCTGGATTGCCTCCTGGCATTTAACAGCATGGCTGAGGGGGGTGTGTGCTGGTGTTGAAGCGCCTCTTTACCCTTCCTGGGGCACTTTGTAAAGTGACTGAAGATGCTTTTAGAGACGAGACTGGTACTTAACTTCCCCAAGGTAAAACCGCAGTTACAGCTGCACTGCCAAGGGGGATCGTGGTCACTTCCAGAGAAATGCCAGTTTCTCTGCTCGCTGTAAAGGGAGGTTTCTGAGGATCCTCCAAGGCACGGTGATGTCTGTACACCGATGCTGTAGGGAAGCTGGGAAAAATGGAGATTCCTGTGGATTCCTCAGGCTGACAAGGAAAAACCCATCGTCTCCTGTGTCTCTTTGCCTTCTCTGCTGTTGGCATGGATGCTGTATGATAATAGCTACATGGTGTAGCTCTGTGCGTTTCCCTAAGCCCCACCTGCCTCAAAGGACCCCCAGACACCCTGCAGCTGCAGTGATGATAACACTGAGGCGGAGCAGGTGCCCTTTAGTCTCTGGATCCCAACTCCAGCATCATCCTTCCCTCTCCTGCAAGCTGTCTGAAAAAGAGAAGGTGTTTCGTTAGTTGGTTTCTGTAGTTTCAGGCCTCTCATCTGGTTCCCAGGCTTCCACTCAAGTACAGAATCCCTGGAACAGGCAGTTCAGATGTAATTAGAAGTTTTTCAGCTCTCCCTGGTTCTGCCTGGTTTCTGCTTGATGCCACACACACTAACTGCTTTATTGCATACTGTGGCACAGCGCCTGCTTGGTGTCTGTTATAAATAAGTTCTATTCAAATAATCTATGTTTTAGTTACTTAATTGTTAAGTAATTCCATTAAGATTGTTAATGCTAGTTCTGTATAAAGAATTTGCCTTATTCCTGTTTTAATATTGATTAATCACCTTATTTACTTGTTTGTTAATTAAGAATTCACCTTATTACCTGTATCTCTGCTCCCATTCACCGGATGGTGTCTGAATATGCAAATAAAAAGAACACTGGAATTCTGGGAACAACTCAAGAACAAGAAACTCTGAAAAGCAGAGAACCAAAGTAAAATCTAGGACTGAAGTCGCACTTTAGACTAGTGCAAGAGGTATGGGGGTCCGCCGAAGCAGTTTTATTTAGTCGCCGTGACCTGAGAAGGAGTCCCCCATCGCTGGATGACCCCTGATCCGTGAAGCAAAACGGACTCCCCGGCAAGGGAAAAAAAGCCCCTGAGAGGTGTGGGAGTCCTCAGCTTTTCTGTGAAGCGAAGCTGTGTGTACCTCCTCCTCCGCGTTGCCAAGGGAGCAAGCAAGCTCTCCCCCAAGGCCAAGCTTGATAATAAAGAAACATACAAAAAGAGCAAGTCTCTGACTCTCTCTCTCTTTTTCCAGAACAGTATCAGTACATCCAGAACTAGTTTCCCAAACTCTCTGGTTTCTCTGAACCATGCAGGAAGCCCAGCACAATGCACAGACAGGAAGGAAGAGCCTAGGCTGATCAGAGCTTTGAGACCACAGACACCTTGTCCCCGTAGCAGGGGCTGCAGGACACATCTGGCAGACAAACTGCTTTTTTTAATGAGGCTGCTGGAGCCAGTAAGGTTGTGAGAAATGGCTGTGTGCGAGTGAAGATCATGGAGTGCTGTTCTGCCCAACAGAGAGACAAAGGTGGAGACAAATGGTCTGGATTCACTTTCTGCTTTACATCTTGTTCAGGCAGCTGCATCCTCTCAGGGGCCTGTTCCCTCATCTGTACGTGGGAGTGTTTCCCCATCCCCAAGAGGACGCTGTGGTTTCTAA
Organism: Hirundo rustica; assembly: GCF_015227805.2. Lineage (NCBI taxonomy): Eukaryota > Metazoa > Chordata > Aves > Passeriformes > Hirundinidae > Hirundo > Hirundo rustica. The sequence goes on from NW_026690208.1 coordinate 73,377, forward strand.
ACGTGAAAAGCACCTGCTGTAAAGAAAAATGTTGGAGTCCAGGGCATTCCTTTGGTTGCCCTGGAGGGTCAGAGACCTGGGCAGGGGGGTCTGGGACCCCAGCCCAGAGCCCAGGGCTCAGAGAGACACTGGATTTGATTTCAGTCCATGGGAGAGGCTTCTTGCACTGCAGGAAGCACTGCAGGCCACAAGAGTGTGAAAAATAGTAGTTTAGTATATCACAGGGTGAAAAAACAGTGGGTTTGGGATTTTTGGCATTGAAATGAATGGGGCAGGATGGAGAATTTAGGGCGTTGTCTCCTTCTTCTTCCTTCTCCTTCCCTCACTCCATTTCTGCAGTGACGTTGGCACAAAGTAATTAGTGAGGATTGGGTCAGAGTAGAGATGACCTTTTTAGAATTAGTGATAGACATTGGTAAGAAACAGTAAATAAAGAATACGCAGCAATTAGTATAAAAGATAAGGACAGCCCAGAGACAGGAGGAGTCACCAGATGTCCGAGCCGCGGCAAACACCTTTTGGACACTGAGAAAATTGTAAGATAAGAACTAATAAACGAAGCATGTAACCTTGAAGACTCTGTCTGTTCCTGCGTTTGGCACAGAGTTTTGCAGAGGGCCAGGTCTCTAAAACCACCTGAATGCCGGGGAATTTAAGCTCCAGAAAAGGAGCCCCCGACAACTGCCATCCCTGAGTGGGCAGAAACAGAAAAATCTCCTGGAAGGGTAGAAACAAATAGAAAGGGTGAATAGAAATGTATGCACTTCTGGGACTGAAAACTGCAGGATGCAGCAGAAGCAGAAGGAGGTCTGTGGCTGGCTGAGGCTGTTTCTCCTCGTCTCCTGTTTCCATAGAAGTGCAGCGATGTCCTGACCCTGCAGTACCAGCCTTTGACTATAAAGAACACCTGCTGGCTGCCACTCGACCTTATGCTGTCCTTGGAGCGGCCGTTTCAGGTGTGCAGTGCGGACGAGCAGCCCCTCCCAGATGGCCAGGTGAGCAGCCCTGGGCTCCTCCAGTGGGGTTTGAAGAGGAGGGGTGTGGTGGTGAAACTTCTGTTGGGTGGTCCTTGAATCGAGAAGTTTATTCGGTAGGGTCAGCAGCGTGCTGGGCTGAGCTGCATCAGCCGAGCTGCTGAAGGAATCAAAATCTTAATCTGAATTGGGAAGATCCATCCTGGCTTTAAGGCACAAGGAGAAGGGAGCAGGCAGCTAAGTCTGGGCAGGCTGTGCAGTAAAGGGGTCTCCTGGAAAGCCTCCCAGCTCTCCAGCCGCCACCCCCTTGTATTGCTGCTGAGCACAGAAACATGGGTCTGAGCGAATCCTGGACTGGACTGTGGTGGCTGCAGTCAGACCCTTGCTGTCAAGAAATGAACCATGAACTGTGAAGCCCATGCTGGGGTCACACTTGGAACATTTACTGTTTCATGCTGTCAAGACCTTGAGATGTCATCCCACAGGTGATTAATTACTGTTCATGTCCCTGCAGCCTGTGACAGTGGATGCAAAGCAGACCTGTCATCTCTACATTGCGTTTGACCCAGCTTATAAACTGGATTTTAATAGCTGGAAAGAAAAGAAGGTCCTGAAGGTAGAAATGGTCAGAGGCCATCCTTCTGTGGAGCAAATCACCCTTTGGGGAGAAGCCCACTTCCCGAATCTCCAAATCCAGCCCAGCACCCTGGAGTTTCGCTGCATCGTGGCTGGCGCTGAAGAAGTGCATTCTCTGGAGATGACCAACTGCAGCCCACTTCCTGTCAAGTACCACGGGGCATTCCAGACAGACAGCCAGGCGAACAGGTTGACGTATGTGCACCTTTGCCCTCTCCTTGAAGCTCTCGTTCCTGGTGTCCTGTTTGTGCTTTGCAAAGAACAAAGCTCTTTGCCTAGGAACGGACAAACTGATTCTGACTCGTCCTTGTGCAAATAACACCGAGCAGCTGTGGTCAGGCTGGATGCTCAGGGAATAGGTTTTCCACCAACTTGGTGCTCACTGTGGTTTCCCCTGGGAAGGAAAGCTGGGGTGAAAGCTGCTTTCTCAGACCTCTGTGGCCATTTCTCAGTTCAATGCACCAGCACCCGCCCAGGGGCTGCATCCTGACCAGGAGCTACTCGTGCAGGTGTCCCTCCCTCCCTCCCACTGCAGGTCTCTGTTCACAGTTCTGTTATTTTCCAGATATGAGCTTCACCCACTTAAATTCAAACCCGAACCACCAAAGGGGACGTCGATCTATGTGGATAACCCAGCAACTCAATGGAGACGCTTCCGGACTAGAAATGTGGAGGAGCCAGCCACAATCCTGGAAGAATCGCGGGATCTTGCCCAATCTTCAGGAGCAGAGGTACATTTTCTTGTACACCTGCTGCTTATGCTGCCTCCCCAGCTTGCCACCAACAAGTCATGCTCGTGCTGACCTCCGTTTTTGCTGCCCTGCTCTCCTGTGCCCTGACAGTGGGCTGGGCAGCAGGGCCAGTGGCTAGATGTGGGGTGTGTGGGAGGGAGAAATAGGAAAGTTTTCCTTGGAGAAGCTCACTGCGATCCTACAGACCTGTGTTGAATGTGGGATGTTTTTGCCTTGTTTTTCTTCACAGTGTAAGATGAGGCTTTTATCTGCATCATGGTGATAAGACCTCCAGCTTCCTTCCCAGAGCAAGCTGTGATGAGTCCTGATCTCAGTGTACCCTCTTCCCAACCCAGCCAGACTACCTGTTTCCAGATCTCTGCTTTCACCTGAGAGCTGTTACCCTGGTTTTTCTGAGCCTTTTGATTTTCTTAAATGGAGTCAGATCTTTTAGTTACTGTAGAATATTAGAGCAGTTTTCTACCTTTCCCACAGATGTAACATAAACTAATCCTTCGTTTTTCATTCTCTGTCCTCTGTTTGCATATTTCTAACCTGAAAACAATTGTAACTGACAATTGGTCTGGCCACTGAGGCTGAGGGGTGAAAAACCCCAGAAGCCAATCTTCTGCTAGACCCACAAATGTATAAAAAGTAAGAAATAAAACAACAAGGCTCTCTCTCTGCCTGGATTTCAGCTTTTTGAGATGGACGGAGAAACCTCTGCTCTGCAAAACTGTTACTCTGGTTTTTTTGAGTTTCTTTATTAGCTTTTTGATTTTCATAAATGGAGTCAGATCTTTTAGTTACTGTAGAATATTAGAGCAGTTTTCTACCTTTTCCCCACATATGTAACACAAACAAATCCTTTGTTTTTCATTCTCTGTCCTTTGTTTGCATATTTCTCACCTGAAAACAATTGTAACTGACAGTTGGTCTGGCCACTGAGGCTGAGGGGTGGAAACCCCAAAAAGCCAATCTTCTGCTAGACCTACAAATGTATAAAAATATAAAAATAAACAAAGGGGTCTCTTCTCTCCACTCTTTCAGCTGGGAGCTGGATCAGAAGAACCTCTGTGAAAATCTCTTGTCTGCGTGTGATTTCTTTGTGTGTCTTGGTGACACCTGGGGTTTCACGGGTACAGAGTATCAAAGAAAAAGGCTCAAGAGGTAAAGCAGAAGGTGATTTACCTGGGTTATGAGGTCAGTGCTGGACAACAGACTTTGGAAAAAGAGTGCACAGAGGTAATATGCCAAACCCTGAAACCCCAGACAATAAAGGAACTGAGAACCTTTTTGGGAATGATGGGGTGATGCAGATTATGGATCTACAATTACAGGCTATTTGTGAAACCTCTGTATGCGCTCATCGCAAACTGAAACAAAGACCTCCAGTGGACAAAGGAAGCCACGTGGGCCTTTGAACAACTAAAGGAAGCTCTCATGTCAGCTCCAGCTCTGGAACTTCCAGATGTGAGTAAACCATTCATTCTTGAACAACTAAAGGAAGCTCTCATGTCAGCTCCAGCTCTGGAACTTCCAGATGTGAGTAAACCGTTCATTCTCTTTTGCCATGAGAAACAGGGGATTGCCCTGGTGTCCTAGGGTAATCCTCCTTTATGATGCTCCCTCCTAGGGTAATCATCCTTTATGATGCTTGTATCCCCAATCGTCTGTTCTGTTTGTGCTGTATATTGAGTCCTGGGCCTTTAGGACTGGTTCTAAGAGTGAGGAGAAGCGCGGAGTTTGTTTTGAGAAAACTGCCTGACTCCTCCACATTCTTCTGCGGACAGAGTGTTCAGTGAAGGCCTAGAAAAACTGCAGGACAGAGATTTATTTTTTTTTGCTTTTAGTTAGTTTCAGCTAGCTAGGGCAGAGAAGTTCCCTGGACTGTTTTTTTTTTCCTTTTTCTTGGAACTGTTTAAACCTGCTCTGGACTGAAAACCCAGGGGAGCACTGGGGGCTGCACCTGCGGCCCACCGGGGCCTGGACCTCGGCATTTTCCAGCAGCGCCGGAGAGACTGGGACTGAGAGAGAGAGCCGAGCTACACCCACAGCAAGGACTTTCTCAATTTGCCATCTCACTTCAGAAGGAGAGGTTTTATTGTTTCATATTATTCATTCTTTACACTTGTATGCACTTCATTTGTTTAGTAAAATAGTTTTTTCCACTTTTCTCCAAAGAGGTTTTTTTTACCGGACTGGTTTGAGGGAGGGGCCACTTGGGCTTGCTTCCTTAGAGGGATCCTCTACAGGGGTTTTCTCCCAAATTTGTCCCAAATCAGGACACACCCAAAGCCTGGCCAGGGCTTAAGGAGGACCCAAAGGAGTTGATTTTGATCCTAAACTCCCAGACAAGGCCAGATGTCAGATTTCATGGCCTTGTCCAGTTTCTAAACACAGAAATGTCAATCCGTGTTTTGCTAATGAGTGGATACATCTATCACCCCTCTAATGACCATTCATATTTCGCTAATGAGCAGACACAAAGATAACTTTTGGTTGGAAGGTTCATCCAGAGGTTTCCTTTGGCTCAGGGCCTGTTGTTCAGGCCTCACTCAGGGCCTGTTGTCCAGGCCTTGGAACTTGATGGACGTGGTTTAGTGCTGGGGTTGACACTGCTGGGTGAGCGGCTGGACTTGATAAGCTCAGAGGTCTTTCCCAACAGAAAGGATTCCATAATTCCAGGATTCCATCTGCTGGATTCAGTCAGGTCCATGTTAGCAGCATTGCTTTGCTCAAAACATTTCCTCTTGCTCAGCTCTTGGGGCCGAAGGCTTCAGCTCCTTCAGCTCCTGGTGCTGAGCTGCTCATGCTGAACGAGACAACTCACAGAGAAGAATACAGTTCATGCAATTCCTTCTGGGACACTGAGAGGGGAGGCTGTGAAAACAGGAGCGTTGTTTGGTGTGGCCTCCTCTCTGCCCTTCACGCCTTTCAGCTCTTTGAAGCAGCCAAGAGCTTTCTCCAAGAGTGCAATGAAGCAGCTGTTCCTGCTCCCAGGTCTGGCTCTTCCCAGTCTCTGACCTTGCCTGGTTTTGTCCCTCTTGCTGTGCCCTCTGTGCCCCCTGTGCTCGGTGGCTGCTGCCCAGCACTGTGGAACTGGCACAGATCCAGTGGCTGAGACCCTCCTTTCTCTGCCCTTGGAGCTGCCTGCTCACAGCAGCCTTTTCCATCTGGAAGCTCCACGTGGAGAGGGAGTCCCCAGCTCTGTTCCTTGCACAACCTCCAGGAGCCCAGGGCTGCCATCTCAAGTCCCTGCTGGCCCTGAGGGCTCCCAGGTGCCTCAGGCTGCTGTGACACCACTGCACACGGGAGGGAAGAGTGGCAGGGGCTGTGCTGAAAGTCAGCTCCATGTGCTGCTGCTGCTGCTGTGGGGGTCATTTGTGCAGCCCTGCCCCAGAGTGAGGGATCAGATCCAGGCACTGCTGCTGCTCCCTGGGGATCAGCCACCATTTGGTTGTTGCTGTCAGGGCCAGCAGAAGCGGTGGCTGGAGCAGCGGGTGCTGACAGTGCCCCAAGCCCCGGGGCTGGAGGGGTCCCTGGGCTGGGGCTGGCAGGGAGCTGCCCCTTGTTCTCCCTCTGCCTCCCGCAGAGCTGGGCCGGGCACAAGTGGGGCAGCACAGCAAACAGGGAGCCTGCCAGTCTCTTCCAGCCCTGTCTGCTCACAGTTCAGGCCTTGGAGCTTCAGGTGGACAAAGGCAGCTGCTTCTGCTCCCCCTGTGTGTCCCTGTGTTCAGCAGTGCTGCTCCATCAGTCTGTGCCCAGCAGTGGGGAAAAGCCTCAGCCCTGCAGGGCCAGGAGCTGCCAAGCTCTGTGTGAGCAGCTCAGTCAGTGGGATGGCAGCTGCTCTACACAGGAACCTGGAGCAGAGGACATACTTTTTTTAGGATGGGTTTTCTGCTTAAAAAAAAAGCTAACAAACAAACAAACAAAAAAACCCACCTGCCACAAAATGTGTTGTTAAAATTCTTCTGTAACTTTGGATTAAGAAAAAGGAAACTGATATTTTGAAATGAGAACTCAGTTACTTACTTTGTAAATGTGCTGGTGGCAAGGATCCATCATCTGCCTTCTTTTAGAGATTTTGGGGATGTTTTTCAATATTGAGTTATATTAAATTGTGGTTGAAGCAATAGGCAACTGAAAGATGGATTGTGCATGACAGTGTCTTGACTTTAAAAATATTACAGTTTGAAACTTGGATGTAAATATTGCAAATGAAAGTTCAAAATCCCAATGGATTGTGTGACAGCAGCTTTTCCTCGAGGATGTGCAGCAACACAAAGACTTCATCAGGGGGGTGGGGGGATTGGGGCTTTGTCCTGTACCACTCTGAATGTCATGAAACAGGACTTAACCTGCCACCAGCCCAGGTCACCTTCTGCCACCACAGCTCCTTGGACCTTGTGTCCCCCAGAGCAGACACAAAGTGTTTCTGCTGCGCTCCCCATAGCAAAAATCCACTGAGAGCTGGGATTTTCCCAAGCCTTGTGTCTCCATTGTGCCATATTCCTAAAGAACCAGCAGCTCATCCTGATGAATATGGCGAGTTACACGGGCGGTTGTCAGCTCCATTTCCTGCCTAGAAATCCTGAAACTGCTTCTGAATGCTGCTCCCTTCAGCTCTTGGACACCTATTCACACAGAGCTGGAGAAAAAAATACCCTGGCCATCAGGTTACAAGAGAGTTATGCCAAAGTTAGAGCTCTGTGGGAAATCTCTATCCATTCTTATCCTTTTAATGTATCTATACGTGGGGGTGTGCACTGATGTGTCTTGTATGGAAAGGAAGGATTGTGCAAGCAACGTAACTGACACTTTCACTCTCAAGTGTTCATTCCATACCCATGAGGACAAAGACATTATGGATACCCTTGCACACACAAACCCTTCTGTCCATGGATAGAGAGACATCCAAGAGCCGCTGGCACACACAGACCCTTCTATCCATGGATACAAAGACATCCAAGAGCCCCTGGCACACACAGACCCTTCTCACCATGGATACAGAGACATGCAAGAGCCGCTGGCACACACAGACCCTTTCCCCACAAGCTGCAGGACATGAGAACACAACCCTTGCAAACACTGACTGCAAGCCACAGCTCTGGGTGCTCCCCATGAAGCTCAGCTCTGGCACCACTGTCTGCCCCAAGCTCCAGGGGATGCAGTGGGAGCCCGGCTGGGCTCTGCCCTGGGGCCATCCTGCAGGCAGAGCTGGAAACAGGGAGCATTTAGGTGCCACAAACAGCCAAGCCAGGGGCGCAGGGCAGCTGGTCCAGCCCGGACTGCACTGCTGTGTGCTGTGACCTGGGGCTGGGGCTCTGTGCAGGGGGGACTTCACTGGTGTGTGCCAGAGGAGACAAAGAAGCTTCAGCTTTAGTCTAACTGAGCTGGGTGGGTGAGCTGGGAAGGGAGAGGAGGCTCAGGGGATGCCGGAAGGATGAGGAAAATGGAGTGGGAACTCAGCAGTGAGGAGAGCTGAGGGCTGGAGAGCAGCTCTGAATGACACTAAAATGCCACTGTACCTCTGAGACATTGCTGTTCTTCTGCCAGGGACAGGATGAGTCCCTAAGCCTGGGACTCAGCCTCCCTCATGGTGAGGGGCATCAAGGAAGGCAACAGCGGGACGGAGACTGTGATGGGCTGGGAAGTCACTGGGGGAAAGGAGGGAGCAGTTGTGAACTAAAAGGCAGCTGGGGAAGAGAACTGTTCAGTGAAGGGCTGAGCTACAGCTTGAGCAAGCTGAAAAATGTCATTTAGGGTCATCCTAGATTGATTTCATTTCACAAGGTATTGAAAAGGTTTAATTTAGGGGAGATGTCATGTTTTCCCTTGGAGATGTACATTCTCCAAACTTGAGCAGCACTGCCAAAATGCTCAAGCAAGTCTCTGCTTCTGGTCACACCGTTTCTTCTTTGGCTGATTCCGGCCCGGTGCTGAGCTCCAGCAGAGCCCTGGCAGAGCCCAGAGCAGCCTCAGCATCCACAGAGCCCGGCTGCAAGGAGAGAAAGCAGAAACTGCCCATCAGCTGAAGGCTCCTGTGCCCTTGTCCCAGCTGCCCGCGGTGCCCAGGCCATGCTGGCCGTGCTCAGAGCGGTGCCCAGAGATGCCCATCATTGCTGCCTTTGGCAGCAGAGCAGGAGGGCAGGACGTGTGCCCAGCCTGCAGCCAGCCATGGCACATCCACCTCCTCAGCAGCTGCCCAGAGCAGGATGCTCCTGTGCTCGCTGCCATCTCCCAAAAGCTCTTATCCCACCCATGCCAAGAAGATGGGGACCCACCTCACGCCATCTGCCACTGGAAGAAAAGCTGCTCCCAAAGGATGTCCTCAGCCTTCTCCTAGGGCACGGCCCATCCACGCCACAGCTGGTCCCAAGCACTTCCCCATTCAGACTGGACACTGCCTGGAAGGCTTCCTTTAGAAAAACAAACAACAAATTAAGGAAAATAGATTACAGACAAAAAGGAAAAACAAGGGAAAAAATAAAAGATTTCTCTCTGTCAGAGCTTGAGGAAGGCCCAACCCCTGCATGCTAGGGAAAAACCCACCCATGGGTGAGGAAAGCCCATGCTTTCTCCTTCCCCCCTGCACTGCCCCCAAAAGTGATGGTGATCCCAAAGCAAACAAGGGGAGTGAAGCAGCCCAAGCCCTTCCTTGACTGCAAAGCAAAGCACAGGGGCACAGGTGCTGGAGTCCCACCTCTGCTCCTGCCATGGGGGTTTGTTTGTGTCAGGCTGGCTGCCCCAGCCCCAGCCCAGGGCACGGTGGGTGGTGGGGGCTGTTGGCAGGGCCAGGAGCCAACTCCCATTACATAATCACCCCAGCCCATGGCCCCAGCCCTGACAAAAATCAGCTTGGCACCCCCTCATAAATCAGTTTAATCAGCCCCAGCAAAGGGGGAACCTTTGGTTCCTGGCCAGACTGTGCAATGCCCAAATCTGGGAGCATCCCTCTGCATGTGGACTCATCTGCAAATTCACTGTGGAGCCTGGCTTTGAAGAAGGTGGCAGAATCAAAGTCCATCAACTTCAGCTTTGTGCTGGCCAGGTCGAGGAAGAGGTTGTCATCCTTGATGTCATCCTCGCTGTCTCCAGCAGCAGCAGCCCCACCTGGTACAGCTCCTCCAGGGGCTCCTTCTCCTTCCCTGGGGGTGAGACCAGGCTGTCAGTGTTCTGCCCAGGGCCCCAGCTGTCAGTGAACCAGGACAAGCCAAACCAGCTGGGATGGCAGCCACCAGTGCTGGGCAGACACGCTCAGCTCCAGCACAAGGGCTGTGTGTTCCCATCTGATGATCCCTGTGCAGTGACACAGGCAGAAGAACAAAGTCTGGGTTTCTTTGCTTCTGATTGCCAAGGCACGTGTGCAGCTGTAACTTACCAGGGCCCTGCATCAAAGGGTGCCTGTGGCTCTCTCCCTTCTTCTATGGCAGATGAATATCCTGCATCCACGGATCACACAACAGGTCTTCTAATGAAGGCCTGTCCACATCTAGCATGGTTAAACACCTTCTGATCAGATCTTGGCACTCTGGGGAGAGAAACCAGAAAGCGCCGGTCAGTTGGAGAAGGCTCCTGTCTTCTTTGCCCCACTATTCCCATGCCCAGGCCATGCTGGATGTGCTCAGAGCTGAGCCTAAACTTTCCCATCAATTCTCTGTTTTGGAGGAGAACAGGAGAGCAGGACATGTGCCACCTCCTCAGCAGCTGCCAGAGCAGGATGCTCATCAGCCTGCTGCTGTCTCCCAGCACTGGTATTGTCCCTGTGCCCAGAGATGAGGATCCACCTTGAGAGAGCCGTTCTGGCAGCGAGAGCTGATGGTCCCAGCTGATGTTCTGGCCCCTCCTGAAAGGGTGCTCCCCGCAGACCATCTGGTGCAGGAGGATGCCCAGGGACCAGATGGTAGCTGGCTTGCCGTAGTACCAGCCAAAGTGGGTCCATTCCGGGGGACTGTATGACGGTGTTCCTATGGAATACAGATGGAGCTCATCAGGGCAATGCTGCTGCTCCCAGAGCCTGGCCCCAGCATCCCGGGGCATGCGGAGGCTGCCCCAGTGGCACGTGGTGTGACCTGCTGCCCTCTCGCCAGCACCTGGGACTTGTGTACAACCTTGGGGTTGGAAAAGAAGCCACTGGTGTTGGAAGAGGGCAGTGTAAGTCCTGGCAATGCCCAACCATGACAACGAAATTCCCTTTCAGTGCTGGGGAAAAACCATGCCTTCATCCTCCCTGCCTGCATTGCCCCAAAAACATTCTGAAGCCAAGGCAAACCAGGCGAGTGGAGCAGTGCAAGCCCTTTCTCACCTGCACACCAAACTGGCTGCTGCACAGGTTCTGGCTCCACCCCTCTCTGCCACCCCCACACACGGGTGTTTCTGTCAGGCTGGCTGCCCCAGTCCCAGCCCCAGTCCTGGCCAGAGTGGCTGGAAAAGGCTGCCAGCACGGCTGGAAGCTGACCCCCACCTGCCCCTGCTCAAAAGCAACTTGGCTGAAGACTCAATGCCATGACTGGCAGCAAAAGGGAGAATCCCCGCTGCCACACCCAGGCTGGGTCATGAGATGTTGGGCCAGGAGATGTCCAGAATTGGGAGCACACCCCTTTGTGGGCTCACCTGCCAAGTGAATGTAGGCTGTGTCTTGCAGGTAGGTGCCACAGCCGAAGTCAATCAATTTGGCCTGCCCGGTGGCCAGGTCAACCAGGATGTTCTCTGGTTCGATGTCCCTGTGCAGGACCCCACAGCTGGTGCAGTGCTGCACGGCCTCCAGCACCTGGCGGAACAGCTCCCGTGCCACCTCCTCTGACAGGAACCCCCGTGCCCGAATGAAATGCCAGAGGTCCTGACATCATTCCGGGCGCTCCAGCACCATGACGATGTCGTTGGGGAGCTGAAGCCACTCCAGCAGCTGGGCGACACCAGGGAAGCCAGTGGAGACCTTGTGCAGCAGCACGATCTCCAGTGGTGCGCTGGTGCCATCGGGCTGCGGGAGGAGCACGATGCTGTCAGTGGGGCTGATGCCTGCCAGGGGTGGGGAAACCATCACCCAGCCCGGGATGCTCTGCACCCTGTGCTGGCCCCACACCCGCTCTCCCTCCAGGCATCCTTGTGACTTTCACCCTGCCGGGGCTCGGCTCATCCCCACCCAGCACGCCCCGGCTTCTCCCGCTGGCCCCGCTCACTCACCAGCTGGTCCCAGTGCCGGACGCGGTTCCGTGGCACCCTTTTGATGGCCACCTGCAAACCAAGGGGAGCAGCGGGATGAGCTCAGCACCCGCCCTGCCCAGCCCCATCCTCCATCTCCTGTGCCCGCTGCCGGCCCCGCCGCTCACCGGGGCGCCGTCCGAGAGCCGCGTCGCCGCGAAGACGCTGCCGAAGCCGCCGCGCCCCAGGAGCGACCCCACTCTGTACTGCTCCTTGAGGCCGTGCTGCGCCTTCCCTGCCGGCGAGACGCGGCTGTCAGCGCTCGGCCCGGGGCCAGGAACGGCCCCCGAGCGCCTCTCAACCGCCCCGGGCCGGGCATCCCCAGGCGTTCGCTCCTTGGGAGGTGACAGCGGCGACTCGGGGCCGGCGGCCGCGCTGCCGAGCGGCGGAGCTCGGGCCGGGGAAGCCGCAGCGGAGGCGGCGGGAGCGGCTGTGCCGCGTGTGTCCTCTGCGGGGCCCGGGAGGAGCCGGGGCCGGGGCCGGGGCCGGGGCCGGGGCCGGGGCCGGGGCCGAGCATGGCTCAGGCGCAGGCAAAGGGCAGCGATGCCCCCTTGGCTCCAGGCACTGATGCCCGCCCAGCATCGCCACCGCCAGTACGGCCAGAGCCGGGCGGAGGGGAGACCGCGGCGGGACGCCCGGGGGCGGGGACGGGGCAGCCCCGTCCGGGGCCGGGGGCGGGCTGGGGGCATGGCCCGGCCCGGCAGGGGAGAGGGAGACTGGGAGAGGAGGGGGACACCGGGAAAGGGAGACCGGGAGAGTATGCGGGACTGCGGGAGAGAGAGAGAAGAAACAGGAGGGGGTTAACCAAATAGCTTTTTTGGGTTATGCCGCTGCTGCTTCCGCTGCTGCTGCTGCTGCAACTGAAGCCCCGGGGCCGTTTTCCCCGTGTCCATTTGTCCGTTGCCCACTCAGCCCAGCACCGAGCCCCGCGCTCCCCGGGGGCAGCCCCTGAGCCTGTCCAGACACGGGAACTTTGCAGTGTTGAACCAAGACCCAGAGTCTTGACTCCTGCACGGTGGCACAGGAATCCCCTTGGCTGCTGCTGTGCATTGTCCCTGATCAGGGTCAGACACTGTCAGAGCACATTCCCTGAATGCAGAATTTGTACCTGACCCAAGCACTGCACCTGTGTCTCCAGCATTGCTTTCCAAGAAAAACAGGGGAAGGCAAACTAGATGTAGCTCATGGCATTTTACAATGTTTAAAACTTGTCAAGTCATGGATCTTTGAGTTGAGATCCATTTGGAATTAAGGGGATGGAGAAGTAGTGCAAGATGGAAAAGGGGAGCATGGAAAAAAATTGGGGAAACACATCCTGGATTGTTTCTTTCCATTTTCATTTCATTTCTTAGAAGCTGTTTCAGTTTTCCCAGAACCTTTCTCCTGTCTGCTCTTTCCAAGAAACTTTCCTGGAGAATGAGGTGCTGCTTCTGTCACAGGATGTTCCACCAATGGCAGCTTCCCTTGGCTTTCCACACTGTGCATGCAGCAGGAGTCTTGCAGCAAAGCAGGACAAATATTTAATAAACCTGACTTGTTCTTTCTTTTCCTTGTGGGCTGGGGAGTTGTGCCATTGGTAAGGTTTCCATTGTTACTGTTCTCCCCTAAGAAAACAGGAAAGGGTACCGGTGGTACCTACTGGGAGTCTGTTATCATCCACCCAAGCAGGAAGAAGAAGAGCTGGGCAACTTATTCTATAAGCAGCTGGAGAATGTTTCAGGATCACCAGCCCTTGTTCTTGTCGGTGACGTTAACCTGCCAGACATCTGCTGGGATCTTCAAACAGCAGAAAAGAGGCAGTGCAGGAAGGTTTTGGAGTGTATGGAGAACAACTTGTTGTCACAGCTGGTGTGAGCCCACCAGGGGATGGACTATGTTAGACCTGTTGTTTGCAAATAGAGAAGGACAGGTGGGAGATGTGGTGGTTGGAGGATGCTTGGGACAGAGTGATCAAGAAATGAGAGAGTTCTAGATATTTGGTGAAATCAGGAGGAAGATCAATAAGACTTTTACACTAAACTTCAAGAGGGCAGACTTTGGCCTATTTAGGAGACTTATTCAGAGAGTTCCTTGGGAAGCAGCCTTTCAAAACAATGAAGTTCAGGAAGGGTGGACATGCTTCAAAGCAGAGATCTTGAGGGCAGAGGAACAGACTGTGTGCTGAAAGATGAGCTGACGAGGCAAACGTCCATCCTGGATGGGCAACAGGGTTTTGAAAGACCTTAGGAATAAAAAGAGGTTGTATCATCTTTGGAAGGAGGGTCAGGTATCTCAGGAGATATTTAAGAGGGTTGCTAGGGCATGTAGGAAAAACAGTAGGGTGGCCAAGTCTCAGTTCAAACTTAATTTGGCAACTTTTGTAAAGGATAATAAAAAATGTTTTTACAAATATATTAGAGGCAACGGAAGGGTAAGACCAACCTTTATTCTCTGCTGGATGTGTGAGGGAACTCAGTAACTGCAGATGAGGAGAAGGCAGAAGTGCTTGATGCCTTCTTTGCCTCAGTCTTTAGTGGGAAGATGGCTTGTCCTCAGGACAAATGCCCTCCTGAGCTGGTAGATGGTGTCAGGGAGCAGAATGGTCCCCCTGTTATCCAGGAGGAGGCAGTCAGAGAACTGCTGAGATGCTTGGATGTTCAGAAATCTATGGGCCCAGATGGGATCCATCCCAAGGTGATGAGGGAGCTGGCAGATGAGCCTGCAAAGCTGCTCTCCATCATTTACCAACAGTCCTGGCTCACTGGTGAGGTTCCAGGTGACTGGAAGCTGGCCAATGTGACACCATTCACAAGAAGGGTGGGAAGGAGGATCCTGGTAATTAGAGGCCAGTCAGCCTGACCTCAGTACCTGGTAAGGTCATGGAGCAGTTTATATTGAGTGTCATCACACAGCACCTGCAGGATGGCCAGGGTATCAGACCCAGCCAGCATGAGTTTAGGAGGGGTAGGTCGTGTTTGACCAGCCTGCTCTCCTTTTATGACCAGGTGACCCACCTGGTGGATGTGGGAATGCTGTGGATGTTGTGTATTTGGACTTCAGCAAGGCCTTTGACACTGTCTCCCACAGCACACTCCTGGAAAAGCTGGCAGCCCAGAGCTTGGACAGGAGCACTCTTTGCTGGGTTAAGAACTGTCTGCATGGCCGGGCCCAGAGAGTGCTGGGGAACGGTGCTGCATGCAGCTGGCAGCCAGTCACCAGTGGTGTTCCTCAGGGGTCTGTGCTGGGGCCAGATCTGTTCAATATTTTTATGGACCACATGGTTGAGGGTATTGAGTATTTCCTTAGCAAATGTGTAGATGACACCAAGCTGGGAGCGTGTGTAGATCTGTTGGAATGTACGAGAGCTCTGCACCAAGACCTGGAACAGTTAGATGGGTGGGCAGAGTCCAGTAGGATTAAGTTTAATAAGTCTAAGTGCTGAGTCCTGCATTTTGGGCACAATAACCCCCTGCAGTGCTCTAAGCTGGGGACAGTGTGGCTGGACACTGCCCCAGCAGAAGGGGACCTGTTCCACTGATGGACAGCAGGCTGGACATGAGCCAGAAGTGTGCCCAGGTGGCCAAGAAGGCCAATGGCACCTGGCCTGGATCAGGAATGGTGTGGCCAGCAGGAGCAGGGAGGTCATTCTTCCCCTGTACTCAGCACTGGTGGGGCCACACCTGGAGTGCTGTGTCCAGTTCTGGGCCCCTCAGTTTAGGAAGGACATTGAGATACTTGAGCATGTCCAGAGGAGGGCAACAAGGCTGGTGAGGGACTTGGAACACAAGTCCTGTGAGGAACAACTGAGGGAGCTGTTTTTGGTAATCCTGGAGAAAAGGAGACTCAGAGGTGGCCGTATCTCTACAACTTCCTGAAGGGTGGTTGTAGTCAGCTGGGGGTTGGTCTCTTTCTCCAGGCAGCAACTGACAGAATGAGAGGACACAGTCTGAAGCTGTGTCTAGGGAAATACAAGTTGGATATTAGGAAAAAGAAGGTGTGATAAAATATTGGAATGATCTGCCCGGGGAGGTGGTGGGAGCACCATCCCTGCAGGTGTTTGAAAAAAGTTTGGATGTTACACTCAGTGCCATGGTTTTGTTGAGGTGTTAGGGCATGGGTTGGACTCGATGATCTTGAAGATCTCTTCCAATATAGTGATTCCATGATTCTGTGAATTGTTCGGGAGTACAAGCTTGGCTGAATGCAGAGAAAGAATCTCCAGAGCCTGGAGCCAGAAGTGGAAAGTTGTGTGATAATCATTCCAACACGCCATGGACATCTTCAAAGTGATCCAGAACATGAAAATGGGCTGAAAGAGGGAATTTGTTTCTGTGTTCAGTTTAGATGTTTCTAAATCTGATGCACTGATATAAATCAAGAGTACAATCAGTTCATTGGAAGCAGCAGAACAAGCTCTCAGAGCAGATGACAGAAAGAATCTGAAAAGGAGAAATGCAGGGAATGACTTGGTGAATTTGGTCTGTAAGAAGGGTCATTTTGTCCAAATCATTTCCAATCCATTCCCTCTGCTTTTGTCCTTCCTAAAAAGGCCATTTGCATCTCGGATTTCCCATGAAATGAGAATCCTGAGCTTGTGGAACTGCCTGAAAGATGCCCTGTTCCTCTGCAGGGACACTCAGGCTGAAACAGGAGCCTGAGCCCTGTCTTGGGAAACCTCCTCTGAGCTGGAATTTGTGCTGTGCTGGGAGAGGAGGAGGAGGAGGAGGGGGAGAACGATGGGCGCTGTGTGTCAGGAGCAGGAGGTTTGGGCCGCAGGACATTCCGCCTGTGCCGCTGCCCCGCAATCGGCGGCCGTGCCCGGGGCTCTGGGCCTGGCCCCGCGTGCGCTGAGCTCCCGACACTGCGGGAGCTCCCCGGGCTGGGCTCAGGTTCTGCTGGGACTGGGGAGCAGGCTGGGCTCCAACTGGCATCAGCAGCAGCTGGAAATACCTCTGGGCATCTCCACTTTGTGCTGCTGCTGCTCAGAAGAAACGATTGTTAGGAAACTTAATACACGAACACCAGAGTTTTATGTCCAAAAAGGAGACAGAGGAGTCCTTTTACTTTATTTGAATAAAGCGAGAGGCCAGGAGGCATTTCCCCTGGGGTCTCTCAAATTTTCAGAGGACACAGCCTCCTTTTTACCCTAATTTCCCTGCTGCATTTCCCTCTCTCTTTCCCCATTGGCTGAGGTACTTGAGAGGTACAGACTTCCCAAAATTCCTAAGACTTAAGATTCCCCTTTGAATGTATAACCCCCTTAGTTTTTAATTCTTACAGGATTTATGGGTTTTCCCCGTTGATATTTTCATCATTCAATATTCAGTTTCATTTACAAACAAACCTACAATTTGTCTGTAAAGGCAAATTTCTTCTTTTCCATTCATCAATCAGTAGAATCCTTCCCATTGTTTCTCTTATCTCTCAGTGCTAGTTTTATCTACCAGCAGACCCAGAACTTGTTTGTAAAGACAAATCTTGTCATTCCTTGCACAATGAATTGAGTTGAGAAGTTCTGTTTTTTCTTTCTTCTGGCAGATTTTTAAATATTTTTTTGACACTCCAGAGGCAATTTCTGTGATGGCGACCATCAATTCTATTTCAGCAGCACCAGCAACAGGGCTGTGTTTGACTGCTGCAAATGTGGCCTGTGTGGATTTAATTCTCCTTGACTTAGTGCTCAGGCAATGGTGAGTATTTCGAGATCTGTTAATCATGATGCCTGAAAAAAGGTATCTGAGTTCCCTGTCAGGAAAGCACTGTCAGTAACACCAACCAAAAGAGGCAAATGCAGTTTTAAGGATAAAATTCAAGTGGCAAGCAGAAGAGGGGCAAGAGCAGCCATGATCTACAATTCCCTAGGCAAAGGCAGCAGCAGCCTCCTGCTGTCACCTCAGGGTGAGTAAAACAGTGCTGAAAACAGCGCTGGAACCCGATCCTTCCTTTCTCTGGAGGCTGGCTCAGGGCAGCACAGCCGGGCCCGGAGGAATCAGGGCTGTTTGTGGGTGATTGTTGCTCTACTCCAGAAATTCAGCTGGAAAATCCCCTGGGAAGCCGAGGCAGGAGCAGGTGGGAAGGGGCCGGCGCTGCTGCTGCTCCTGCCCGGGAGCCCCGGCTGGGCCGGGCCGGCGCCCGCTGCGCTGCGGCTCCTGCTGCTGCCAGAGCCGGGCGGGACTCGGGGACAGGGAATGGACACGGGGGGACAGCAAAGGCCTGGGCGGCTGCAGGGATGTTGGCGCTGGGGCCAGCGCCAGCACACAGCTTCAGCCGCAATGAACCCCGAGGGAAACGCTGGGGAAAGGCTCCATTTCAGCCTTTCTTTACTCATGGCTGTGAAGGGACTGAAATCAAAGGAGAACAAGCAGGGCCCGACCCCTTCACCTTTGGGAGAAGCCCCGTGCCTGGGGCTGTGAGGAGCTGTGAGGGGTCATGAGGGGCTGTGAGGGATTGTGAGGAGGAAAGAGGTCTCTGAGGGACTGTGGGAGGCCAGGCTCTTCGTGGAACCAAGGGTCCATTATGACACTGCGGAACCAAGGAGATTTCCTGTTGACAGTACAGAACCTCATGGAACCAAGGGGCCATTGTGTCACAGCAAGGCCTTGTGGAACCAAAGAGACCATGGTGATACTACAGAAACTCATGGATCAAAGGGTCCCTTGTGATACTGCAGAACCAAGGAGAATGATTTTGGCAGTACGAAAGCAACAGCACCTGGAATGAGGCTGTGGCCTCAGGGCTCAGATGTCCAAATGCCTCAGCTGGTGAGACTGGAATCCAGGTGTTATAAATAAGTTCTATTCAAATAATCTGTGTTTTAGTTACTTAATTGTTAAGTGATTTCATTAAGATTGTTAATACTAGTTCTGTATAAAGAATTTGCCTTATTCCTGCTTTAATATTGATGTATCACCTTATTTACTTGTTTGTTAATTAAGAATTCACCTTATTACCTGTATCTCTGCTCCCATTTGCTGGATAGTGTCTGAATATGCAAATAAAAAGAACACTGGAATTCTGGGAAAACTCAAGAACAGGAGACTCTAAAAAGCAGAGAACCAAAGTAAAATCCAGGACTGAAGTCGCACTTTAGACTAGTGCAAAAGGTACGGGGGTCCGCCGAAGCAGTTTTATTTAGTCGCCGTGACCTGAGAAGGAGTCCCCCATCACTGGATGACCCCTGATCAGCGACGCGAAACGGACTCCACGGCAAGGGGAAAAAGCCCGTGAGAGGTGTGGGAGTCCCCAGCTTCGCTGTGGAGTGAAGCTGTGTGTACCTCCTCCTCCGCGTTTCCAAGGGAGCAAGCAAGCTCTCCCCCAAGGCCAAGCTTGATAAGAAAGAAACATACATAAAGAGCAAGTCTCTGACTCTCTCTCTTTTTTTCCAGAACAATTTTGGGGACTCGTCCGGGATCTGGCCACGCCTGAAGAGGGACCGAAGACGGGACGGCCGCTCGCTCTTCGGACGTCCGGGACAGCTGGCCAAGTGGTAGCAGCCTGGGACCGGCAACGAGGAGGAGCGCCGGAGGGTGAGCATTCCGGCGGCGGGTAAAGGAGACGTGCGAGTGGGAGTGTGAGAGAGTCGGGGGCCGGCAGCTCGGACCCCCGGAACTGAGTGTGGACCCCTCGGTACTGCGGTTTTGGACCCCCGCGAGGGGGCCGGCCAGGAAAAGGGGGAAGCGAAAGAAACTAGTGCATGAGGCGTCTCCTTAGGGGCAGAAAGGACCCCTCCCCTGGGCGTGCAGGGGAAAACAGAGTGTGAGTGGCACGCATTAGGGGCAGGTCCCCCCATAAATGCTAGAGTAGCCTAGGAGAGTTTGGAATCCCTGGAGGGGCGGGAAAACCGTACCAGGGTTGACAGGGTGTCCCCAGACACTGCGGGTGCCGAGAGCTCATGAGAGTCCCTGCTTCCCAGGACTGAGCCAGACGCACTGGAGAGGGTGTGCTGCCGCGGTCTCAGGGAGGAGGCCGTAAACCCATAGCCCGAGGACACCGGGGTGGGGAGTCAGCTTGGAGGCAAGGCGGGCATCCTGCACACACGCACTCATCCCTCTTGCCGAGGCTGCTTCGCTGGGGAGAAGTAGTCAAGCCAGTCCTGGTGGAAGGCAAAGGGGTCGGGCCCTGCTCGGGTTGATCCTTGGAAACAAGGAAGGGATACCCCCCCAGGTAACCCGTGCGGAGTCTTGACCTCTCACCTCCGTTTCAAAAAGTGAAGAGGGGAACGGTACTAGTGACAGGGCAGTCTAGTCCGGGGTTCGGACTGAAGGTGTCCGGCCCGGTGGGGGCTGAGGCGTGGGAAGGCCCTGAGGCCCGGAAGGGGATGCCAGTACTAGGGACCCTGTCGTGCGCCGCAAAGCGTGTCCAGAGTCTCAGGGGTGAGGCAAGGCGCGGGGGTACATAGGGGGTGAGGTCATTAGGACCCACCTCAAAGGGGTCAGAAGAGAGTCTGAGTGTTGAGAGCTTATCAGAGCAGTGGCTTGCAGAAAAGGGACATGACATGATTAAACTAGTAAGAATTTAGGCCTCAAGGATATGCTATCCTTGAAGGAAGGCTTATGTGAAGAACAGGATGTAAGCCGGATGTGAAATTAGTCAAGTATGGGAAAACTAAAGATATGATGTACTGACTTTAATTGTTTTGCAATCATTAAGGTCGATGCTAAGTAATGCTTGCGTTAATTAGTTATGTCCAATGATGAGCTTGGCTTTTGCAATATGTATGAGCTAATTATGAAAAGTATAAAAATGTAAAGCAACCTTAATAAAGTGAGATCTGCTGACCATGACAGCATGAGGCATTTCTCCCGCGGCTCCGGTAACCCGACCCCGACATCTGGCGCCCGAACAGGCTTCTCCCCCTCCCTCCTCAGAGCTGCGTTGGGCTCAGGTCCTCTGCGACGGTGATTTTTTCACCCGGGGTGAACATAAAGGTGTGCCCTGCTGACACGCGCTGCCGACGCCTGGAGGGTTGCGACGGTACCGGTAAGCATGGACAGGCAAGCAGCGTATGATCTCTTCGCTTCCCTTTTAAAAAGGCGGGGTGTGAAGGGTCTTGATTTAGATAAGGATCTTCCTTCTCTCCTGGGGCATGCTGCCTCTTATGGGTTCTTTGCTAACCCTCATGCTGTGCATGAATTAGCAGAATGGCGTAAATATGGGGACAAGTTGTGGGAATTAGTTTTAGATGATGATAAATCTGCTAAGAAAATGAGCAAGTTTTGGAAGATTGTACAGAATGAACTGCTTAAATGTGAGGCTGAGAAGCAGGCGGTTGTAGCTGCTAAGGAAGCACAGGGGAAAAATAAGATTTATTATGGTCACCCTTCTGATCCTAATCCCCTGGGGGTGGCTTTTGTTGACTTGCCCCCACCGCAGCCGCCGCCGACGGCCCCGCCATTGCCCTCTAATGCCGACCCCCCGTCTCCCACGCCTCCTGACCCCCCCCGCCACGGAGCCGTTTCCCGGAGCCCTTTCGGACCTCGCGGAGGCTATGGCACAGGGCAGGAGAGAGACATGGGCGGCTCTGGCGCAACAGGGGTGGCAGAGGGAAGACCCTGAGCTTGCGGCGGCTGCCCAAGAACAGATTGATACTTGCGCTTTTCCTGTTATTTTTCAACCTAATCCGCAAGGGGGCCAAAGAGCTGAGCTTGTAAATCTTGACTAGAAGCTGCTTTCTCAGCTTAGAGCTACTGTAGCCAGCTACGGAGTCACGAGTGAGCCTGCTAAACAAATGTTAGAGTTTTTGTTTAATGCCAACCTCCTTTTGCCATCGGACATTAGAGGGATCTCTAAACTTATTTATACGCCACATCAGCGGCTACTATTTGAGGCTCGCTGGCGAGAAGAGGCAGCCGTGAGTGCTGCCTTGCCGCGACCTCAGGGTGATCCCTTGACAGGACTTACAATGAATGAACTTATGGGGCAAGGACCATTTCATCGAATCGAGGCACAGGTAGCTTTAGGACAGGAGAAATTAAGAGAGGCTATGGCAGTAGCAAGAAGAGCGATGGGCAAAATCAGAGCTCCAGGCGGTACCCCCATATATATGGGAATCAAACAAGGTAGAGATGAACCCCTAGGATCTTTTGTTGATAAAATAATTGAAGCATTAAGCAAGGCAGGTATTGCTGATCATATGCAGGATGCTTTAGTTAAGCAATGTATTTTACAAAATGGGAATGCTAATACCCGTTCCCTTATAGCTGCAGCCCCAGGTCATTGGAATGTGCAGGATTTGTTAGACAAAGCTGAATCCATGCCTTCAGGCACTCAAGTTTTTATGGTAGAAGCTCTACAGAAAATAGGGGAGGGACTGCAGCAACAAGCGCAGGCTTTTAGGGAGCAAACCGCCTCAGCACATACTCAGGTTTTAGCTGCCCTCGCACCCCTCCAAGCGGCAACGGCACGTCAGCGCTCTAATACAGGAGGAAGAATGAAATGTTTTCGCTGCGGAAAATTGGGGCATATCCGTCGTGAGTGCAACGCTACTGGTATCTGGTGCGAGAAATGCCGCTCTAACACCCATAACAGCGCCGCTTGTGCCCGGTCCGGATAGGGAAACTGCAAAACCAGCGCGAAGTTGGGCCGCGCCAAGACACAAGTAGCTCCAGCTGCTCTGCCGACAACCAGCTCGTGCCAGCAACCTCCGGCAGCCTCGGATTGGACCTGGCAGCAGCAGTAACTGTTACCTTGTTCAACAACAGCCCGCATGTCATTTCTACCGGAGTTTTTGGCCCCATTATTGTTAATGGACAGCCTACAGGAGGACTTATTTTAGGTCGCTCATCGGGATCGGTGCTAGGCCTGTTTATTGAACCAGGAGTTGTAGACGCTGACTCCGAAGGAGAAATTTTTGTTATTGCCAGTACTCCTTATCCACCAATGAAAATTCTAAAGGGTCAGAAGATTGCTCAATTTGTACCTCTGCCACAATTGACTGCGAACATTTTGCCACGATCCAAGGAGCCACGCGGTACCGGATGCCTTGGCTCCTCAGGAGCCATTACTCTTCCCGTTATAGACTTATCTACAAGCCAAAGAGAGCCATAATATTTTTCATCAGAATGCAAAAGGGCTAGCACGAGAATTCAATATTTCAGTTAATGAAGCAAGGGCAATTATTAGAACATGTTCTGTGTGCAGCCATCATAACGGAGGGGTGGGATTAGGATTAGGGGTAAATCCGAAAGGATTGTCTCCAAATGAACTATGGCAAATGGATGTCACGCATGTTCCTGCTTTTGGGAGGCTTAAGTATGTGCATGTCACCATCGATACATTTAGTCACTATTTGTGGGCTACAGCACAAACAGGGGAACAAGCCAAACATGTTGAAAAGCACCTTAACAGCTGTATTGCAGTAATGGGTGTACCTCAGAACATTAAAACAGATAATGGGTCGGCATACTGTAGCCAGCGCATACAACAATACATGCAGTTTTGGAATATTAAGCACACACGGGGAATCCCGCATGTATCCACGGGACAGGCCGTAGTGGAGAGGGCTAACGGGACCTTGAAACGCTATTTGCTCAAATTCTCAGACATTACAGAGCCGAAAGAGAAGTTATTGAGATGCTTATTTGTGTTAAATCATTTGTGTCTTTTTGGAGATAGGACAGTCCCTCCTGT
This sequence comes from Hirundo rustica, assembly GCF_015227805.2. Taxonomy (NCBI): domain Eukaryota; kingdom Metazoa; phylum Chordata; class Aves; order Passeriformes; family Hirundinidae; genus Hirundo; species Hirundo rustica. The sequence goes on from NW_026690208.1 coordinate 96,529, forward strand.
TATTACCCACTTCCAGACAGCATCCCCTCCCTCACCGCCTATTTTTGTCCAGTATAGGGACCCAAAAACAGGAATATGGCAGGGCCCCGCACAAGTGCTTTACTGGGGCCGAGGATATGTTTGTGTTTCGTCCCCAACAGGTCCCGCCTGGATTCCTGCTAGATGGACGCGAGCTGCAATAAATGAACAGCCCCGAAGGGAGGAGGCTTCATCGCTTAAGAAAGACGCTCCAACCACTGCTGATACAGGCTGACAGCCTGCCTGGGACTCAGTTCGTGATTAACTCTGGAGAGGACGTGCAGTTTAGACTTCTGCCAGCTTTAAATGCTTGTTTACTTTTAGGACCATGCATTTTCCAATGTATACAACGCATGATGATGTCAATGGTAGAGAATGTAAAAATGTCGATGTTTGCCATAAAAGAAAACGGGGGAAGTGTTGAGAGCTTATCAGAGCAGTGGCTTGCAGAAAAGGGACATGACATGATTAAACTAGTAAGAATTTAGGCCTCAAGGATATGCTATCCTTGAAGGAAGGCTTATGTGAAGAACAGGATGTAAGCCGGATGTGAAATTAGTCAAGTATGGGAAAACTAAAGATATGATGTACTGACTTTAACTGTTTTGCAATTATTAAGGTCGATGCTAAGTAATGCTTGCGTTAATTAGTTATGTCCAATGATGAGCTTGGCTTTTGCAATATGTATGAGCTAATTATGAAAAGTATAAAAATGTAAAGCAACTTTAATAAAGTGAGATCTGCTGACCATGACAGCATGAGGCATTTCTCCCGCGGCTCCGGTAACCCGACCCCGACATCTGAGCCCCTGGTGTGAGTAAAGTGTGAGTGTCCAAGAAAGTGAAGAAGGTTAGAGAAAGTGAGTAGAAAGAGAGAGAGTTTGTTCCCTAAATGAAAGCAAAAGTGTAGGAAAGAGTAGAAAAGCATAAAGTTTAGAAGTTTTATGTTGAAGTGTTCAAGAATTAAGTCAAGATATTTGAAGTAGAGGGAGAAAAGCCAGAGAATTTTTTTTTTGCTTAAAAGCCTGTGTTGCCTGTCAGTAGAGGGCACCTTTGAAATTTTAATTTTCAGTCTAAAGAAAATGGGACAATATACTAGTAAGAAGAAGAAATCCCAAAAGGAAAATAACAAAGTGAAGAGTATTCCACCTGGTAGACCCTTAGAACAACTTCTAGCTAAATGGGATTCTTTAGAAGCCACAAAAGGACTAGATCAGGTTAAAATGGTGTTTTATTGCACAGAAGTCTGGCCAAAATTAAAATTACTAGGAGAGTGGCCATGGTTTGGAACACATGATGAGTGGATGTGCTATCAGTTAAATCAGTACCTAAGAACTCAGGAAGATCCAGACGTAAATCAGTTAGCCTATGCTGCTTGTTGGCAAAAGAGAGCCACGAGTAAAGAGAATATAAAGGTCTGCAAATTAAAAGAAAAAGAAGAGTGTGAAAGAAAGGAAGAGAAAGGACAAAGAAAAGAAACTAATCAAAGATGGGACCCTCTAGACCATTTACCCCCTCCAATTTACCCAGAAGTGCCCCAAGTCCCTCAAAATCCCGTCCCAGTTCCCCTACTAATTTCTCTGAATCAAACTCAAACTCCTTCAGAACCCTCTCTTCCTCTTCCCCCAGTGGTTCCATCATCACCCCTCCATAACACCCCTCCTCCCCAGCCCTTAGTACCTTCTCCCCCTTCTCTCCCAACAGCCCCTTTGCCACCTCCTTCCAATACCGTCCTTCCTCAGTCATTATTAGCCTCCTCCCTCCATCCCTTAACAACCCCAATTAAACCTTCCTCAAGCCCAAATCAAAGTCAAGGTTCTTTATCCCCAGTTATAACCCCTCCAGTTTTCCAAAACACAACCTCTTCCCTAGGCCCCCTTCGTCCCACAGTACCATCCTCTGCTTCTCCTCCTACAGATTTTACTACTTCCCCCTCACCTACAGTAATTCCTCTGCCACCCCCTAATTGGGAGGTAACAAAACCCCTACAGACTCCCATGAGTCATCCCATTCTCCTGGAAATCCCCAGGCATTCCTAGCCCAGACAGTGTTATCAGTTGATAATGTGAGTGAAGGACCCTATTGTAACACCAGGTCAAAAGCCTTAAAGCCAGAAAAACCTTTTCCCCTCAGGGAAGTGCCTATGGGAGGAGTGATTGGAGGAGTAGGATTTGTAAATGCCCCATTAACAGCCTCTGAGGTAAGAGGATTTAAGAAAGAGCTAGGAAATTTAGTTGAAGATCCCATAGGTATTGCCACACAGGTAGACCAATTCCTTGGACCCAATGTTTATACATGGGGAGAGTTAAATTCTGTATTAAACATCTTGTTCTCCCCTGAGGAAATACGAATGATCAGAACAGCAAGTATCAGAATTTGGGAAAGGAAAAATAGGTTAGGGCCACCTGGAGATCATAAATTACCAATATCTGACCCGGGGTGGGACCCAAATCGAGAAGAAGAAAGACAAAATATGAGAGACTATAGGTCCTTGATAGTAAGAGGCATAAGAGAATCTGTCCCCAGAGGGAATAATATTGAATTAGCTTTTGATGGGTCCCAAGAAAAAGATGAGACTCCTGCCACTTGGCCAAATCCATTAAAAAGAAATTTTCAATTATATTCAAGCATAGACCGTAATAGTCCTGAGGGACAAGTAATTCTAAAAGTGCAGTTTGTAACAAAGTCATGGCCAGATATATGGAGAAAATTAGAAAAAATTGAAGATTGGCAGGAGAAAAGTATTAATAAATTACTAAAAGAAGCCTTAAAAGTTTACTTGAGGAGAGAAGAAGAAAAAGCTAGAGTCAAGGCTCGCATTATGGTAGCTGTAGCAAGAGAAAGTACTGGAGTAGCAGAAAACCAGAGAAACTCCTCTTTGAAATCTAGTGAGGGAGGACCAAGACCCTCATTTAAAGAACCAAAGACACCCATAGTACCACCATGGGTAAATTTAAAAAGAAGTAACCCAGGAGAGAATAGAACTTGTTATTACTGTGGTGAAATAGGGCATTTAAAAAGGGACTGTAAGAAATTATCCCTTGATGAAGCCATTGCAAGGGAGCAAGATGCCCTGGAGAGGGTGCTGAAAGGGGAGGATTAGGGGTGTCAGAGGCTCTATAAAATAGGGGACCCAATGGAACAACAAGATGAGCCTCTAGTAAACTTTGATGTGGGGCCCCAAAGTGAAGAATATGAATTCTTAGTAGACACAGGAGCTGATAGGTCAAGTTTTAGGAAATTACCAACAGGAGTAACAATCGGGACAAAAACTTGTGAAGTGTTAGGGGCTGAAGGGAGGCCCTTTCGAGCATTAATAATTGAAGGAGGAGAGATAAAAGGGAACTCAAAATATTGTGTAGCTGATTTTCTTTATTTGCCACATACAGAAACTAATTTACTAGGCAGAGACTTACAAGTGCAGCTCGGGGTAGGAGTTATCCCAAAAGATGGAAAAATGGTCTTGCATATCATGAAACTGACCCAAGGGGATATACAAGAGATAAATCCAGAAGTGTGGGCTACAGAGGGAAAGTATGGGTGTTTAGATATCCCTCCCATTAAAACAGAAATGCAAAAAGATACCCCCACCATCAGAGTCAAGCAATACCCAATGTCACCAGAAGGAAAGAAAGGGCTAGCTTCAGTAATTGAGCATCTTTTAAAAGAGAATATCCTAGAACCCTGTATGTCCCCTCATAACACCCCTATATTGGCCATAAAGAAAGATGAGGGAAAGTTTAGATTAGTCCAAGATTTGAGAGAAATAAATAAAAGAACTATTGCTCGACACCCAGTAGTACCTAACCCCTATACCTTGCTGAGTAAAATTCCAAGAGAGCATACCTGGTTCACAGTGATAGACTTAAAGGATGCCTTTTGGGCATGTCCCCTAGCAGAAGAGTGTAGGGATTGGTTCGCCTTTGAATGGGAACATCCAGACAGGGGAAGGAAACAACAGCTGAGGTGGACACGGTTACCGCAGGGATATACGGAATCGCCAAATATCTTCGGACAGGCCCTAGAGACATTATTAGAACAGTTTAGTCCCAAAGAAGGAGTCCAAATTTTGCAATATGTGGATGATTTATTAATATCAGGGGAGACAGAAAAAGAAGTTAAAAATGTAAGTATTCAACTTCTAAACTTTTTTGGAGAAAAGGGGTTAAAAGTATCTCAAAGTAAACTACAGTTTGTAGAAACTGAAGTCACTTATTTAGGACACATAATTGGAAAGGGGAGTAAAAGGTTAAGCCCTGCAAGAATTTCAGGAATAGTATCTAGATCACCTCCAAAAACTAAGAGAGACGTAAGGAAACTTCTAGGCCTGTTCGGATACTGCAAGCACTGGATAGATAAGTACACTCAAGGGGTCAAATTTCTTTATGATAAATTAATAGACCAGGAACCAATGAATTGGACAGAGAGTGACGAGAAGCAGCTACAAGATCTAAAAGAGAAATTATCCTCAGCACCAGTTTTAAGCTTACCAGATCTTAAAAAGGAGTTTGATGTGTTTGTAAACACCGAGAAAGGAATAGCATATGGAGTTTTAACCCAAGAATGGGGAGGATACCGAAAGCCTGTAGCATTTTTATCAAAACTGTTAGATCCCGTTGCCAGGGGATGGCCGGCTTGCCTCCAAGCAGTCGCAGCTGCAGCTATTCTGATAGAAGAAGCTCAAAAGTTAACATTACAGGGGAAGATAAAGATACATACTCCACATGATTTGAAAACAATCTTAAGCCAGAGAGCTCAAAAGTGGCTCACAGATTCTAGAATCCTAAAATATGAAATTATACTAATAAATACAGATAACCTAGAACTAACAACATCAAAAAGCTTAAATCCAGACCAATTTCTCTCTTGCGAGCCCACTGAAGAGATAGAACACTATTGCCCAGAACTCATTGATATGCAGACAAAAGTGAGAGAAGATTTAGAAGACACACCCCTTCCATATGGGAGAGTATTGTTCACAGATGGGTCATCCCGAGTGGTGGAAGGGAAAAGAACATCCGGATACTCTGTGATTGAGGGAGAGAAAATGGAAGTCTTAGAAAAGGGAAAGTTACCAAGTAATTGGTCAGTGCAGTGCTGTGAAATATATGCACTAAAGAGAGGGCTAGACTTACTTAAAGATGACTGAGGGACCATTTACACAGACTCTAGATATGCCTTTGGTATTGTGCACACATTTGGGAAAATTTGGGAAGGACGGGGATATTTGAATTCAAAAGGGAAAGACTTAATACACACAGAATTAATAAAGTCAGTGTTAAAATCTTTACAAAAACCAGTAGAAATTGCAGTAGTTCACATAAAAGGGCATCAAAAGGGAAATATGCCCGAGATAAGGGGAAACCAGTTAGCTGATAAAACAGCCAGAGAGGCAGCTTTAGAACCAGGAGAACCAGTAAAAATCCTCAAATTGGAGAAAATACCAAGAAAAGAAAAAGAAGAGATAGAGCAGGTGTTTAGTGAAAAAGAGCAGAAAGCAATAAAAGAATTAGGATTACACCAGGGGGAACACGGAGTGTGGTTAACAGCTGACAGACGGAAATTCTTGAATAAAGCCCTAGCCCGAAAAATACTTACAGAAATACATAATCTAACCCACTGGGGAACCCAGGGGTTATGTGACCATTTCCTAAGGGAAAACCTATGTATTGGAGTACACGAATTAGCAAAAGCAGTTACTCAAGGATGTATAATATGTCAGAAAATAAATCAAAAAGTTATGAGGAAGACTGAGCCTGGAGGGAGGGAGTTAGCCTTAAGGCCCTTCCAGAATGTGCAAATTGATTTTACTGAGATGCCCCCTGTTCAAGGTTACAAACACTTGTTAGTGATCATAGATCACCTTACCCACTGGGTAGAGGCATTCCCTACAAAAGAGAAACAGCAGAAGTAGTAACAAAAATAATATTAGAAGATATCCTTCCTCGGTATGGGCTGATAAATAATATTGATTCAGATAGAGGGCCACATTTCACAGCACAAATTCTACAACAAGTAACACAAGCCTTAGGGATAAAATGGAGGTTACACACCCCATGGCATCCCCAAAGCTCAGGCAGAGTAGAAAGAATGAACAAGACCATTAAAAATGTACTGACTAAACTAATAGCAGAAACTCAACTAAATTGGCTTAAATGCTTACCCCTAGCATTATTACGAATCAGAACAGAACCACGAGCAGATATAGCAGTGTCACCATATGAAATGTTATTCGGGCTCCCCTTTTTGTTATCTCCTTATAGTTCTAAAGACTACCTGGAAGGAGAGGAAGTCACTAGAAAATATCTAAAAACCATTGGACAAACCCTAGAAAATCTCAGAAAGAAAGGCTATCTTCCTCAAACTTCCCCTTTGGATGCAAACGTGCACAATATCAATCCTGGAGATTGGGTATTGATCAAAACGTGGACTAATACCCCACTGACCCCGAAGTTTGAAGGTCCCTACCAAGTACTGTTAACAACTCACACAGCAGTGCGCACTGAAGAAAAAGGATGGACCCACATCACCAGAGTTAAAGGGCCAGTACCCCCTCCTGGGGAGAACCCGAGTTCAGCACCCTCACCGGATGAAACCGAGTGGACAGTAACACCACACCCGAAAGACTTGAAATTAACCTTTAAAAAGAAATAAGAGATAACAGAGACTGTGAAAACCTTTTTTCAGTTGCTTCTCCCCAAATCAGTAGACTCAAAAAAAAAAAGGGGGGGGGGGGGGCACAATACGAGTTAATTTATGTAAACCTAAATTAGTTTTTTTTTTTTTAATTAGCAATTTAGATAAGTTTAAGTAATAGATATATTAAAAAAAAAGTATAAAGTTTTTTTTTTTGTATTAATTTTACATACAGTTTAGGTTTTATAAGTAAAAATTTAAGAAGTTTAAGGTTTCTTTTTATATAATAATTTTTAGATTGTAAGTTTTCTAAGTGGCAATTTAAATAAGTTTAAGTAATAGATATATTAAAAAAGAGTTAAGGTTTTTTTGTATTAATTTTAAATATTGTTTAAGTTTTATAAATAGTGTTTTAAATAAGTTTAAGTTTTCTTATATGTTAATTTTAAAAGTTGTTAAGTTTTATAAGTAGCAGTTTGAACAAATTCAAGTAATAGATAAATTAAAAGAGTATAAGGTTTTTTTGAAAACAAAGGTAGATCTCCTACAGAACATTCTCTAAGGGCAACTAAATTAATAGGGAAGGGAAGTGGAAGCATGTAAGTGGGTTCTTTAGGAGACCTCTCCACTCCAAGAGGCAAGGCTGGGTGGAGCAAGAGATCCAGGAAGGATGGCCCATACCGGACTCTTGGGAGGGATCGTACTGATGATGGTCATAAAGCACACCTATGAAACAAAAGCCTGTACTAACTGCTACCATCCAGTGTACGATGGAGAGGATCTCAGATCCTTATTCAGGGTCCATACTAACGTGAACCCAAACTGCTTCGACCACTCCCAGTTGAATACTTGCCAAGAGGATGGAAAAGTTTATTGGACCACAAAAAACACAGCTAGTTATGCACAGCGCCTATTTGGGGAATGTCCTATAGGAGATACTTGGTTATGCTTTGAAGCAGATCAAAAAGGATTAAGAGATATAATCAAAGAAAAAGTGTTGACAACAAAATTTGAAAAAAGCCTAGACATCCCATCAGGAAAAAACCTGTTCATTGACTTAGTAGAAAGAATCAGTCGAGAATTAAATTTAACCGAGTGCTGGATATGTGGAGGTACACAAATGTCTGAAATATGGCCTTGGGAAGGAATTAGTTTAAGCCCTCTAGAAATTCTAAAATGGAAACAAACTGAACAGAATACACGAAGTCTAAGAACAAGAAGAAGAGAGAAGTGGGATCTCAAATCTAAAATCATTGGGGAAGAATGTATCATGAGGACAGGAACCAGGTATCAAACCCGTGTAGGAAAATTAATGTGTAAAAGGTATATAATGGTGATAAACTTAAGTGCTAAATGGGTTCCCAAAGGGCCTAACAAGGGTCAACTGAGAACACAGAAAAATGTATCTTTAATGAAAAGTATGAATTATATGAATGTATTGACAAAGCTATAAATCCTTTTTGGGGAATAAAAGAACTGTCTCGGTTTTGGCAACAGCCTTTTGAAACTAGGGAAGATTACTGGGAAGCTCCAAATCACCTGTTCTGGATCTGTGGAGATACTGCTTATACAAAATTGCCTGGGGATTGGTCGGGAAGCTGTACAATAGGGATCATAAAGCCAGCTTTCTTCCTAGTACCCAAGAGATTAGGAGCACACCTAGGAGTCCCAGTATATGACAATCTGGGAAAAGTCGAACGAAAGAAAAGAGATACTCTAACAATTGGTGGAGACCAAAAATGGAAAGGAAAAATATGGACCCCAGAAGAAATCATTAAAACCTATGGACCAGCCACATGGGCGCAGGACGGGTCCTGGGGGTATCGCACTCCAATCTACATGTTAAATAGAATCATCAGGCTCCAGGCTGTCCTAGAAATGGTATCTAACCGAACAGCTCTCGCATTAGACCACATCAGTGACCAACTAACACAAATAAGAGCTGTAATATACCAAATACGTCTGGCTGTAGACTACCTTTTAGCAGATGAAGGAGGAATCTGTGGTAAATTTAATTTGTCTGAATGTTGTTTAGAAATTGATGATAAAACCACAGTAATTAAAAACATCTCAAAGGAAATCAGAAAGCTAGCTATGTGGGAAATCAAGAATAGACTCCTCTAATGGACACCAACTGGTGGAATAGTTTTTGGTCATTCAAGGGGGATTGGTGGAAGAAAGCTGCGTTTATGATAATTTGCTCAATCACCGGGTTAATGTTCTTACCCTTTCTACTTCCCTATCTAATTCGAACAATTACCTCCATAGTCCAAGCCAGTATCCAAATCCCTGAAGCAACCAGTCAAAAACAAACCAAAATGATGGTGACAGAGGGTCAGGAACCCGATCATGAGAATGCCAAAGAAATATATCAGAAGTTCCACAGAATTAGGAAAATTTATTTTCAAGAAGAAGGGATAGCAAATTGATGCGAGCTATAGCTCAATCAAAGAAATAGAGGGGGGAGTTGTTATAAATACGTTCTATCTAAGTGATTTGAATCTTAGTTACTTAATTGTTAAGATCCCATTAGGATTGTCGGTGTTTGTTCTGGTTTGCTAAGCTTAAGGAGTTTGCCTTATTCCTGTTTTAATATTGATTATTAATTGCCTAATCATCTTATTCACTCCTGTTTGTTAATTAAAAGTTCACCCTGTTAATTGTTTTTCACCTGTTTACTCCTCACCTGTACATCCGTGTTCCATTTGTCGGGCACTGCTCTTGCTGCTCCTCAAAATGGCGCCTGATATGCAAGTGAGGGAGACACTGGAATTCTGGGATCTACTCAAGAACAAAGGACTCTTAAAACAGAAAACTAGAGTAGAATCCAGAACTGAAAGTAGTACCTCTGGACTGGCGCAGAGTTAAGACTATCAGCCAAAGCAGCTTCATTCGGTCGCCGTGACCTGAACCGTTCCCTATCGGCAGGACACCCCTGAACAACGAGCCCAAATCAACTTCCCAGGTATGCCCATGAGAATGGAAGCCCCAGCCTTGCTGTGAGGTGAAGCTGTCTGCACCTCCTCCTCTGCGTTGCCAAAGGGAGCAGCAAGTGGTGCACGTGGCCTCTTGAGCCCCCACCAAGAGCTGATTTCTTGAATAAAGGCATTAAAAAAGAGCAGGTTTCCTTGCCTTTGATTTCTTCATAACAAGACCCTTGGAAGCTGACACTCTTTGGACAACCTGCTCCTTACTCCCAACCTCACCGAGTCTGACTCGCCCACGTGGGACTAAACTCCCAAAACATAATTTAAAAAAAAAAAAAAATGCACTTTCATTTACAATTAAAATCTAATTAAATAATTAAAATTTAATCACCTTTTTCTTATTTATAATAATATAAGTGTATGTTTCTACATATGTTTCTATAGACCTAATCTTTATATTTATATAAAGAAATCTATACATTTTAAGCAATCAAAAAAATTTGACTCATTGGTTCTTAGTGACACAATTCCATTAATTATTTGACCACTATTTGCTATTGATTTCTCCCTATTTATGCAAATTAGTCCTATTTTTAATCCTTTTGCCATCTTTTCTATAATTTTCTCAGGCAGGGTAAAAGGAGACACTTTGGGGTCCATGGAGACATTTCTGGGGCACATTTGGGGGAGTTTGGGGCCTGGGGAGGGAATTTGGAGAGAACTTGAGACTATGAACGACACTAAGAGGAGCCGGGCGGGCACTTGGAGGGGCACTTAGGGATTCAGTCGGACAACTCGGGGTCCGGGGGAGCACTTGGGGGTCCAGGGGGGCACTTGGAGGTCAGGGAGGGGAATCTGGGGCCCTTCGGGGTCCGGGCGGGCACTTGGGGGGCTCTGACGGGGCTCTCTGCGGCGCGGGGGTGATGGGAGTTGTAGGCGCGGGTGTAACACCGTTCAATCGGGCCGCGGAGCATTAAGGGGGTTTTA